>NC_056474.1:22670658-22970658 GCF_008729295.1 Plectropomus leopardus
AGAAGAGACAAAGGGAAAAGGGGTTGCAGAAAGGAGAGAAGGACTGAGAAGTAAGAAAAGGGAGAATTCGAACTAAATGTGAAAGAGTGTCGGAGGAGACAAAGTGAGAGAAGAGAGGTGAGGAAATGAATAAGAAAGAAAAAAGGAGGACTGGGACAAGAGGGCCTTTTTTTTTTTAAATGGATAGGAGGAAAGGGTTTCAAAGAACTGAGGGGCTACTTCAAAAAAAGAGGATGACTAAGGAGGAAAACAGGAGAAGAAAGAGCGAGACAAGATGAAGGAGGAGAGGAGAAGAGGAAAAAGTTGCAGTGAGGTGAGAGGGACTGACGACATGAGTCGAGGGAGGAGAAGAAAAGAATGCTGAAATGATGAGGCAAGATAGGAGCACAGAGATGGGACAGTTAGAAGGTGTGAAAAGAGGACTGTGAAGAAGAAATACGAGAAGATAAGGAAGATAAGCACAGCAGAAGGTTGGAGAGGTGCAGAAGAGGTGAAGAGGTGAACAGAGAAGAGGTGAAATGAAAAGAGCGGAGAGAGAGAAAGAAGAAGGGAGGGTGCAGGAGGTGAAAGAGGAGCTGAGAACACAACTAGAGAAGAAAATGGCAAATGGTGAAAGGAAAACAAAGGACATGAGGCGGAGAAGAGGGAAAGTGAGAGGGTTTGTGATTTTAGAGAAGACATAAGAGGTGAAAAGAAGAAAGACAAATAAAAAAAGGACTAGAGAGGACAAGTACTGTGAGAGAAAAAGACGAGATAAAAAAAGGCAAAGTGTAAAAAAGAAGAGAAAAGACAAAAGAGGAGGAGACAGGATGGGGCAGGGAGAGAGGAAACATTATTGAATGACAGATGAGGGAAAAAGAGGTGAAAAAGATGAATTAATCAATCAGACCTTATTTGTGGAGCACTTTTCATTCAAACAAAAGTGCAACACAAAGTGCTTCACACAATAAAACCCAATAACCCCACCACCATTACCACCACCACAACACACCAACGCACATGCACACACACAAGCATTTTTAATCAAAACCAGGAACTCAAGAAACATACCATAAGTGAGGAAACACCACAGGCAGGACGAAATCTGTGGGTAGAAAGATAAAAATAAATGAATACATACTGTAGATAAGAGGTAAATGAGAAGATAACAGCATGAGGTACAATAAATATGTTTTTAAAAATGATATACCAACCAGTGGAAAGAAAGGCAGAAGTGAGGAGAGAAGGAGAGAGGGAATACATGACTGAAAAAAAGAAATGAGACGAGGAGACGAGACGAGACGAGGCGAGACGAGGCGAGGAGAACAGCAGTGATTTGTGGACTGAAGGTAAGAAGTGAGGAGAGGAGGAAAGACATAGAAAGGCAAAAGAAAAAGGACAGACAAGACGGAGGAGTTAATGGGTGAGGAGAAAGGGGGAAGAGAGAAGAAAGATAAGGTTAAAGAGATAAGAGGAGAGGAGAGGAGAGGAAGACAAAGGACAAGTGAAAGACAAGACATTCTGGGGACATTTGGATGATAAACGTGAAAAGAAATGACAAGATGAGAAAAGAGCAGAGAGAAACATAAGAGGAATGCCCTAAAAGATCGTGCAGAAGGGAGGAGAGACTGAGAAGTGAAAATGAGTAGAGGGTAGAAGTGGAGGACAGAGCAGAAATTAGTTTTAAATGAGAAGAAACTTCGCAGACGTTTGTCTTGGTGTCGTGCTCCGAGCTCCACTGTCACACTCACATTCAGGTAAACACTGTGCATGCCCGCGTGCCTGTGTGCTATACATAGACACACTTACTGACTCTCCACTTTAGCTGTGAAACTGTCATAACAAGTGTTCGGGTGCAGTCATTCATAGCTTGACCTAAATAAACAGCAGTATTTCTGACGTACAAACTTCATTCTAAGTAAAGAGCTAGATCCATTTTAAGCCACGTCTTGGAGCCTTGTGTCTATTTTACAAAATATAATTTACCAAAATGAACTGAAATGGAACTACAGAATAATAAAGTAATGGAAAAACAGACGTTGCTGCTGTTCTTATGAAAAGCAGTGTCTTATTTTATTTTCTGTAATACTGTGGAAAAATAATTACATACAATTTGGAAAAAAAGAAAGAAAGAAAACATGAAAATAAAAAAAAAATTTAAAAAAATCTTTTTTGTTTTTTTAAATTTTTTTTTTTTTTCCTTGAATATAAAGAATAAACAATTACTCAAACCCAACAGGAACATAATACACATGTGAACAATATATTGGGATAAAAATAAAGAACTGGAGTATGGAGAATATATGCTTATATGAACACCTACAGTGTCCCTCTTTCACCCGCACGCACACTTCAAATTTGAACATTTTCAAGTGCAATATGGAATCCTTCTCACCATACTGATCGTCGTCTTCATATGCTTTTCTATACCAAGCAGAACATCAATTAATCCTGTTTACTCTTGCAGCTGTTTCAAAGAGCAGACAGGCTCAGCAGCTGGATGAGGGACGAGCTCGGCTCCTTCCTTGTGTCCTAAGGCCACGCAATGTCTCCTTCACTCTGTCTTACCAGCTGTCCTGCTTCATACTAGGGTTTGACTGATATATTTTTTTTCCTATCTTATTTAACATTTTAAAATAAAAACAAAATATAGGGCGTTTTCACCTGAATCTTCCAAACGGGGTGGTTATGCCTTTACAGTAAAGATAATATGATAAGGTAATAAGATATATTCTTTAAAGTTTTGCAGCTCTTAGAGGCAGTTTAAAGTTATAATCCTTATGATTTTAGTCCCATTTGTTTTGTGGTTTTTGTTTGTGACTGCAAGTGCATTTTGAAAATACAGGTCCCAATGCTTTGCTCAAAATATTTTTTTTCATACCTCTAGGGGCCGCAAAGAGGCCAGGATAGCAACAAAGTTGGCATTGCATTTTACTTGATTATTCAGTCTGACACGGCAACCCCATATCACTGCCAACTCGTCAATTAACGACTCTCGGTAAATGGCCCCTTGGCCTCTGATACTGATTCACCAAAGCACCTTAAATTCCACCGAGTCCGTCAGCGGCATCTTACGGGCGTTCTTGTCAATTCTCGTTATTTCACCGAGCGCCAGAACCTCTCAGCAGCGTCTCGCGCTCTGCTCCACGTGAAATACGCAGCGAGTCTATTTCTTCCGGACAGGGACAGCAACCGTATCAAGCCGCACAGCGCAGATCGTAAGGAAGCCAAGCAGACTTGCATCCGGTGAATTAAAACACCTTGCACAGACTCGTGATCACGTTTAACTTGACTAACGTTACATCGACCGCATCTGCTCCCAGCAGCCCTCTGTATTCTGTCCAGCAGCAGAATTAATGCTCCTGATAACAGTGGCTGTACATGAAATAGACAGAAGTAGATCATAATTAACAACGGCGCTGTACTGTTAACAAAAACAGGGTTAAAATCGTTTCTCGCTCATATCTATTTCGTTTCTGATTAAATTATTAATAATCCATCTGTATAATTAATAAGATCGATATGCTTTTGACTGCTACACCGCCGCATCTTCTATCTTTTTCATGTGTAACTTAATGCAACTGTTTGTTTGTAGGCCTTTCAAAACAATCTGTTGGGCAACTTCAGCTTATTCAGAATGCTGCTGCGAGAGTCCTGTCAAAAACTAGGAAATATGACCACATTACTCCACTTCTAAAATCCTTACACTGGCTACCTGTCACTCAGAGAATTGATTTTAAAATCTCACGGCTTGTCCACAAATCAACCTTTCATTCCTTTTTTTTACACTGCCTACTCCACCTGCTGACTACCAACTTATTTTTAAACTTGATTTTAAATCATTTCAAATGATCTTTTTATCTTTGCACCTCTTGTCTGCCCTTTCTTTTTTCTTTTTTATCATTTAGTATTTCATTTTAACTTGTATATCTTATCTCTTTCTCTTTTATTGTAAATCTGTATCTTTTATTATATTTTATATTTTATTACTCTGTAAAGCACTGTAAATTGCCCTGTGTATGAAATGTGCTATATAAATAAAGCTGCCTTGCCTTGCCTAACTCGATTTATTTTTCACTGGCCTGTATAACTATCAAAACAAGCTTTTCTGTATTTATTTTTTAACTGAAAAATGGTTGAAATTCTTTGATATACCTCACCATGGCTGGACTGCAGGCTACGCTCAAAACAACATTGTGATATTCAGCGTCATTTGTGTCCCATATCAAACTTAAAGTTGATAGAGTTATCTTGTTATTTTCACGGCAACATAGTGTACTAGTATGTGTACCATACTATGCTAAAGTCCTTTGTCATGTGACAACACACTACATTAGCAACAAAAGTACTTATTGTAAGCTTTTACTATAATACATCGATGACTGTAAGCCACAATCTGATGCTTTCCTCTTGCCTAACCACATGCCTTTGTTGCCTAACCTAAGAAAAAAAAACTAAACAAAAACAACTTTTTTTAACTTTCAATCTATTTTTTAAGAGCTCGTATGCAAACTGAAACTGAAAATTTCCTGTGAAAACATACATTTATCTGAAAAGACACAGTGCATGTAACGAGTGTGAATTTACACACCCTCCTTAGAGTCCAAATGTTATACTGGAGGGGTAACTACCGACTTTTTTTGGACCCAGAAATGATCATATTTTAACAAAAGACTGAAGCTGTGGAGGAGTGAGAGGTGGATGTGACTAATATGCTAACTTTGGGACTTAACTGAATGTAAACCGGTGAGTTTTAAAATCCCCCCCACCCCCCACCTACAGTTGTCATGAATGTTGAAATTAGCTGCAGAGACCAAACCTGTTTTCTGTACCAAGCTATAGACATGTTTATTTCTCCATTTTATTTGGGCATTTTAATATGGGGGTCTAAGTGGATTTACTCTGTTATAGAGCCAGTCTCAAGGAACTGCAGGTTTTGGCACTTGCGCACTGGCTTAATTTTTTTGACCTCGGAAGCTGTTGCTTGGTCTGTATTTAAAGAATTGGAGTGAAACTGTGTTGGACATCACATTAATGTTTACAGATCTTTCCTCAGGAGTCAGTTATTTTGTTTTGCCCTAACCGTCAGTTGCGAGTGCCATATTCTGTTCTTCTACATTAAAGCTGTGGTAATATCTGCTACAAAGAGACATTTTTCACAAAAACTGAAGAAATATGTTGATAATATCTGATATTAGTCCAAAACAGTCAAATCAGTCAAACCCTAATTTACACAGTCCAGAGGTCCAAACGCATTTACAATGGTATGAAAACACACTCGTGTTACAGGCTGCAAACACACATGTACGTACACATGCTTGCTCATATATGGGCACATGCAGTACATGTGCATGTATGAAGACACAAACGGGCAGCGCGCACACACAAACATTCACATACACACGCGGGCATACATCCACATAGACACGATAAACACAAATGGCTGCTGCATTTGTTCGTCTGCTCAGTTCATTTTTTTGCACAGTCTTTTGGCACTCACTGAAGACTCCACAAGGTAAAAATGGACACCAAGCCACTTGATCTCGGCCAGGGATGGCACAGCTCAGCACAGCATGGAACAGACAAGTGAGTTGTGGGCCTGGCCTGGTTCTAGCCTGGGTTGGCCTAGTTGAGATAGAGTTTTGGCTATTTGTGGCCTGGCTGAGCAGTCGTTTTGGCCACAGACACACACATGGCCTCTCTCTCTTTTTTTTTCACTGGGTTGATTAATCAGAACCCACCACCCCCATCCGATGCATACAAAACAAAAATAAAATACTGTATATAAAAGTTTAAACACACTTTTGAACACAGCCATTTCGTCCACTGGCGAGGTAACATCACAAAATCATACCAAGAAAATAAGATTGTAAATACCGATTTTCATAGAAAGAAAACGAGAAATGAGGGTGATGTCATGAGCTCATGAAGCTTTATATTCTCTAAAAACGGGTTCCCGGACCCCCCAACATACACACAAGATTGCTATACCTACTCCATATGTTATCAGGTTGAGGAAAATTTGGAAGGAAGCTATGAGAGTAAAGGTTTGCTATGTTTTGATGAGTGAATACAGGTTCAAGCTCTTAACTTGACAGCTGGTAGGTGGCTGTTAATATGACACAGGGGAGAGAGTAAAGCGTGAAAGGTATAATGAATGGAGAAGAGGGTAAAAGACATGAAATGAAAACTTAGCAGAGTAAACACTTCCCTTCTAAACTGCATATCCTTTTTCAGCGCTGAACCAATCGAAACATATATATATTTTTTTTTTTGGCTTTCTGCCTACATCCCCACTGTCAACAGACTGTAAACAGTTAAGAGGTAATGACTAAGTACCTGGATGGCCTGAATGTGTTTGTTGGTCTCCTTTGTGTCAAATTTACTCATTCTACACAAGGTCATAACGACATTTCAAGTCAGATGCAAAATACTGCGCAGCTACAACTCTGTAAAAATGGTTGTAAAGAGGTAATAGTATGCAGTACCAAGGCTGTGATAACCATATAAATTTAAAAGGGTGCTCCATCTGCCGTTCTCTCTATAACTACTGAAATGGTTTATATTTTGACCTTGGAGCTAGAAGGTTCCATCTGATATTCTAATCAGAAATGGCGTGGCTGCGGTTCACTTTCTGAGAGTGTTTATTCAAAATAGGGGCAATAAATACAACTTTTACTGCCCCTTAGCACAGAATTACCATAATATACTGTAACTGTGAGGGGTTGATAGGATGGCTGATAAGTATAAAGACTCAATGATTACCTATGGAGGCACCGAGATATCTGGCTTCACTCTGCAGCCTCTGGTCTTCTGTAAAGCACCATCTCATCTGCTATATCATTTTTAACTGCTCAAAAATGTATGGCAGAGATATAACAGGGCGACTCTTCATTTCATACCGTCCCTCTTTACTTTGACAATCCAATAAAGCATATGTGCCGTTAAGAAAAGGTGAAAAATTAAATGTCAAAGCAATTCCTGGTGGTTATCGAAACAAGAATGAATGCTTTAGAAAAGTTAGCAATGGGAGCTTATAAATATAACCTCAGTATAACATAAAGATTGATTCTGCTGCTATGGAATCTAATCAGCACGACTATTACTGTAAAAGGTAAAGCTGTGCAATGGTATGATAAAGAATACAATCCAGTCTCACTAACAAAGCTCAGTGAGCAAATATTAACCAATTCTGCAACTGGTGGGGACTTTGTTGTTTTTCAGTGAACACTTTTACATGCATACTATTCTAAATATGACAGTATTCTGAATTTGATATGGGTCATATTAAGAGCATATTCCAAAAAGATATTCTGAATTAGGCATTTTTACATAATTTGATGTCATAAACGACATGTTAGGGCATGTCAACTGGAATATGCACAGCTGCATGTAAACAAGAATATCATTGGAATATTTATTTCCAATAAATGTGAACGGCATACAAGGAACACTGTCTTTTTTTGGAATGGGGGGGGGGGGGGGGGCAGGTGCTTTGTGCATTTAAACACAGTCACTGATCTTACTAATGCATGTGTAGCTGCTTTAGATGTTATCAGTTTCATGTTCGCACTGAGAGCAGAAGCTGGAAGTTGAACAGTTATCTGTAGAGCGGAGGATCAGGAGAAATAGCACATGTATGTTGGCCAAAATTGAATTACTGGGCTCAGTGTTCACCAACAACCAATTGCATGTGTGTAAAAGCAGCTACTTCGCGTAAAATACAAAATACAGCCAAATTCAGTCATTCAGAGCTTTCATTTCTCTACAACTGTCAAATAAATGCCTTTTACATCGATGCTGGGTCAATGGCTGCATCCATAATTGGTGTTGAAATAACTTTTTTTTCATCAGTAAGGCTTCCCTTTTATAACTTCTTACTTGTCAAATTATTAATATTAGAAAAAATGAATACCTCATTTGATGGTTCAAATTGTAGACAGGTACATTCCGCACAGCTTTTTGCAAGCTGACCATTGTGTGAATTTGGTTTTGGTTGGTGTTGCGCAATTAAGCGGAAATGCTACTGTAAGATCCTACCAGTCAGAGAAATTTGATCTTCTCTCTTGGTGGGAAATAAACTAGTGGGGCAGTAGAGATTCATTAAAACATGTAAAGTAGCTGCATCGGTAGAGGTTAGACGTTACTAGCAACATTATAAATGCTGATCATTATGAACCTGTGGGGTTAAAGGCCAATCACACATACCAAAGCTGACAAAATATAATGGAAAAATATCAGACATAAAATACCACCAAATTTCTGTTGCAGTGAACAAGCCAGAATACTTACATATAAATGTACAAAGTACCATATGAGCTAGATAGAACCCTCTGTACCTTCATTTTGATATGTTAGACTACACTTGAACCTTCCCATTGCTTACAAAATTCACAGCACAGCTCAGAGTGAGCAGCTGCTCGTTCTCCATCCATCATTTTGAATGTCGTCGACATGCGAGAAAAGGCAGTCCAGTCAGAAGACTGGAAGTCAAAGGAAGAGTTTCACACCAAACAGCTATATCCACCTGACAGATTTGCCCTTGTTGGATATTTAACATTTTGGAATGAAGCTCTTCAAATTTTCTAATTTAAGTCTACAACATCCACTTGAAAAACACCATCCATCACTTTGCAAAGAAACTCAAAACGTTTCCAATAACGATCACGTCGCCACATACACATTAAAAAGTGAGTTTCACCCAAAACATTGAACCTTTGGTCCACAACTCCTTATAAAAATACTATAAAATGTTTCAGAATGCCATTTTTTCATATGTTTCGGTATAAATATGGAAAAAAAATCTATCCTACTGTGCAAGTGAGAGAAACAAATACTTTTTGACACTTGAGGGTAGGGGAGGTATCTTTTTGTACAAATTGCGGAAATTCACTGAATGAAAAAGCGCTCCCGTCGCACCTCATTTCAGAAATACTGTATACAGCATTGACTTTGAGTGAAATGTTGAGTAGAAATGTATCATGATTAAAAATGACAGATGAGAAGGAGAATGAGCATATAGAAACGCTTGCTACCGCTCCTGTCCTTTTCTTTTCTCTCAGATGTGGCATGTACAAAATTTCATTGTCCACACCACCTCATCGTCCACTTTTTACAAAAGAAGACACATCGTAATAGTTTGTGTGTTGGCACATAAGCATTGGCACTCTGGTCACTAACTGTACCACTTTAAGAAGCTCTGTCCCACTTAAATCAAGGTAGATCTTGAAAGAAATTGCCACTGGGGCATGTCCTAAGTGAGAAAAAGGGATCAAAAAGTGCCAAATATGTTTAAAGTCCAAGCTGCCCCGTTGCTGCAAAACATCAAAACAAATAAGTCTTTACAGATTTGTGTATGTGTTTGTTTTTTTGCAATATATGAGAGTCAGAAAATGCAAAAAGTGTGGATTACGGGGAGGTTTGTTGTGGGTCACTATACTGCATCACACTGTATAGGTTTGTACAAGCAAATAACTTCAGAATGACCCAAATCTCCATTTGCACTTATTTACAGAGATGGGGTGGGAGGAAAATGTGATGCAGGGAGATGATCCAAGAGCAAGACAAGGATTGCAGGAAGAAAGGGTTCGTCTGCCCCTATTTAAGCTCCTGGTTCTCTTCTTCTTCCTGTCTTCAAAGTGCTCTTATTCTCTTTTTGTCTCTTTTCTCTTGATTGTGGCTCTCGCTGTTGCTTTTGTTGGAGCATAAATACTGCACGCAACAGAAGGTCTGCGCAAATTTTTGTGAATGTCGCTTTGCATGTGTCAAATGTATTGCTGCTAAATATACTATATATGCAATGCTGCTAATTGCTGTGGTGTTTTATTGGTTCTGAAAATGAACCAAACTCCATGCACTGGATGCAATGGAAACACAAAACTAATTGTTAAATGTTTATGTATTTTTTTTAATTTTGTGTTTTTGTTTTAAGTTTAATAAGTGCTGCAGCTGCAAAAAGCAAGTCAAAGAGTGTGTGTTTCTCAAACATGAGTCTGCATCCGCTGTGTGTGTCTTTGGGAATAGTCAGAGGGTGGAGACGAATACGAGAAGCGAGTGGAGGTTCCGTACTGCCCCAGCCCTGTTTCAGGACTTTGTTGTCCAGGCCCTGGACCTGGTCCTGGGCCGGTCCCCTGTCCTGTTGGATACATCTCATAGGCTGGCCCTTCCTCTATGGGTGGTGCAAAGCCCATTCGGTAGCTGGGATACTGTGAGGGGTATCCGTAGTTGTCATAAGCCAGCTGGGTTGTGCTGTCCAGCAGGCCGCAGTCTCCGGGGTAATCTCCAGGCGACTGAAGAGCTGGATTGGGAGGAGCTTGCTGGCTCTGCGCCACCCTGGTGAAGGTGTTGAACTGGGCGTAAGTTGCATGGGACATCCTCGAAGGTGGGCGGGGGTCATAGCAACCTGCCCTTGAGCCTGGAACTGCACTGGGGGGAACTGCACCGCTGGCGCCGGCTGGAGGTCCGCTGGAAGTGGCACCTGCTGGTCCGCTGCTTGGGTTCGGGGAGCGGAACTCGCCCTGGTAATGGATGGCACGGGACTGGGGGCGCGCCTCATCATGGGTGGTGGCTCGGACGTTGTAGTAGCCATTGGTTGGATCCTGTGATTACGAGGAAGAAAATTAGTATTTCAGTCCTTTATTAACGTGTATAAGACGCAACACTAGGCTTAGAGGTAAGGAACAGCTTAACGTCTGGTCTGTGCTATAACTCTTTCACATTTGGATATATACAACTCTATAATGATGTAAATCCAGAAGAAAGACTGTGAGCTCTACTGGTGAAGTACCTAATACGGCATTCCACAACAAAACATAAAAAAAAAATGTTTTAAAAAAATAAAAAACTAACTTTTTTATATAACAAATCCTACAATAAAGGCAGATAAAATGACAAAAGCAACAATATTATTGTTGTTAATAATAATAACAACAACAACAACAACAACAACAACAACAACAACAATAATAATAATAATAATAATAATAATGATAATAAAACTTATTATAAAAACACCTCAGCTACACTAAAAAACTTAACTAACTAACTTACTAAAAATGTCGTATAATATCGTACTGCACATTTATCACATTGTACGTACTGTACTGTATATCACCACGGTGCAGGCTGGTAAGGTTAGTGATGTTGGTGACATGCTGTTGCTCATGCCATGTCCAAAAACGTAATGGTGTGTAAGCAATGCAGTGCACAGTATTTGTATGAACACAAGACTTGATGATACAACTTCATTTCACAAGGAAAAACATTGTTTCCAATGCAATGACACACGAGCTCACCTGGGCAGCAGCTAACTCCAGAATTCTACTAGGATGATTTTATACCAAGAATGTTTGAGGCAGTGTTTTCCTCCTTTACTTTGTTATGTTTATGGAACTAAAACCCCCATACACAAGGTTTTGAGGTTATTGGGAGATTTTAGCTCCACTCAAGCTTAAAGAAACCAAAGTGAGGATTTGATCACAAATGCAAATGATGCAGAATCAGCAACATCTGTTATGGGGAACATCATGGATTGTGAAAAAAGTGGTATTGTTATGAAAAACCAAGCTTTTAACTGCAGTGCAAATGCCAAACCTGAGGACAAAGTAGGAACTTGTAATTGGTAATTAATGATGGATATGACCACATATGATGTTTGTGCACCATGCAGGATATAATATTCAAGATGCTGCAGAAAAAACATCCAGTCAAAATGCTTAAATATTTGGCCATCTTACCTTGAGCTCGTACTCCTCCCTGGTGTCGCTCGCTCTCGCTCCTGATGTCCTGTTTCAGGTCCATGTCGTCTTTGAACGGCTGAGTGGAGGGAGAGAGGGAAACAGAGGGCAGAAACTAAACCATCAAACAACGAAACACACACACGGAAAGAGGGAGGGTGAGAAAGGAAAGGAGGAGGAAGAGAGGGAGGGGAGAGGAAAACAGAGTTCAGGTTTTTCATCCCAAGAGAGTGGAAGATGAGAAACGGTTAGTAGGCGGAGGAAAAGGTTTTGGACCGGAATTTAAAACCGCCTCGCCGATTAGATTCTCCAGGACTTCCAGGGCTGAACGCTTTTCTAAAAGGAACACAATGTTAAAGAGAGAGTGTGTGTGTCTTTGTGTCTTTGCAAGGTTGGTTGTGCATGTACCGTATGTTCATACACTTTCTTGTCTGTCTCTTGTCTTCATCTGTGTGTGTGTGAGGGTGACACCTCGGCGACCCATCTGTGTGTATATGTGTGTGTGTGTGTGTGTGCACGTTTTTTTGTTTTTCGGTGTTTATTTGCAGACAAGCCTTGGGCATCTGTTTTACACTTTGTGTGTATGTGTGTGTACTTTAAAGTGCAAATTTGTGTGTGTGTGTGTGTGTGTGTGTGCCTCTTCTGCCACGCCGCCCTTTGTGTCGGTGTATCTGTACATTTAAGCCCATTGACCCATACGCCTCCTCTCCACGGCCCCCGGTGACTCAGATGGGTGTTTACTCACGGAGTACATGGCCTTGACCATCCGGGTTGCCGTGGAGACATCGGCCGCCTCCTCCTCCAGGCTGTGGGTCTCTTTGTTGACCGTCTCTACCTTGATGTCTGGTTTACCGAGGGTGACACCTCGGCGGCCTGGAAGAAAAACACAACCTCCAGTCATACTCTGGGTCAAGATAAATTATTGATTTATTTTCTTTAAAAGGCAACAAAAACGACACTTTATTCTGTTTAATGCTGTTTTCATCTGACGTGTCTCGTACATTCTTTGCCACGTTTCTTTTATTTTACTCAGTATTGTCTCTGGTGCTGGTGTCTCCTAGTGACACTGTGGGATTGTCTTATTTTTCTAAAAACAAAAGCTTATGATATCAAAAAGAATGAAAGATGTTTTTATCATATAAAAGAAATCTACATAAAGGGACATTAATTCTGCATGAGGCCACTCAAATGCCAGGAAAAGTTATCTGAAGACTTTCTCACTAAGAAATAATACACGACATTGTAATGTCACTTAGCTGTAGACTGCTCAAAAGTTACATACTTTTGCTTAGTTCTTTCATTGACAGAGGTGGGAGACTCGAGTCAGACTTAAGTTAAGTCAATTTGAGGACTTGACTTGACTTTGACTTGGTATTCATGACTTGAGACTTGACTGAGATTTGAGACAGATGACTCAAAAGAACTAAAATATTTGCTTTTTTTTTATATTGAGAAGTTATGTTTTGTTTTTGAAACATGATTGGGTGATTTTAAGTGCAATGCACGCAAACCTGGCAACCTGCTGGGACACAGCAGACCAGCGGGGGCTAATGCATGAGGCAGCTTTCATGAAGGGGGCTAGCTCGAGAACAATAAAACTTGCATTCAAGGATTATGTTTTTGATGATGGTAGTAAGAGGTGAAACGCAGTGTGCAAAGTCTGCAGCTTAAAAATCAGTGATATAACCACGGCAACATCCAATTTTTTAGTAACTCATTAGCTTATTGAATTATCAGAATTTCATATGTAAAAATGGCAAACATTTATCCCAGTTCTCTCTTGAACTAAATAATTTTGCAGGAAATGTCGTCGACTGTTTGTAAGCAGTATCACCATCGAAAGTGAAAGTGAAAGCCCCTCCAGCATGTCCACTTGGTGTTTCACTTTGAATTTAAATGTCCACTGCTTACATTCTGGCAACTGATAAGTACCTTTTTTTTTTAAAGTCCACCCTCATATGCGCACTGTGGTCAGAAATATCCCAAACACAGAAAATAAGAAGAAAATAAGAAAATATACATAGAGGCTAGGGTCTAAGCAGGTAAATACATTTCCAAAAGGCTTCTAGGTTGACATAAGTGAGGATTAGAGGGATTTCTTTTTTTCTTTCTTTCTTCTATAGGAAATCCTGCAAAGTATAGCTTTTACTTTCTTCGTTTTGGTTTTGAACATTAACTTAATTCACAAGAAAAACAGACAGAATATTCTAAGCAAAAAGGTGAAACTTCAGCATTATAAGCATCTTTCAGACATGTACCATTTTTACTGTGCATGAATGCTGGTGAATTTACATGTTTGTCTGATATTTGCATAAGTGTCAGCGTCTCTTTGAAGTCATGACAGCAATCTTATTAGGACCTAGTAATATTTCCAGAACATGGCTAAAGTCTTAACTGAATGCTGTCATATTAACATAAAGGCTACAGTAGCACTAGGTTAAATATGCACAGGTAGGGATTAAACATATTTGATGTCATTTCATTAAGAGGCATTCATTATAGTTAATTATGTAGGACAGCCTTCTAAATCACAGCAGAAACTGGGATTTTAGCCCAAAACCGGGTATATGTCTCTGTTAAACACTGCCTTGTGTAACCTGAAATGATAATACTGCTCATTTTAAGCAACATATCCCTCGTACAGAGCAGTCAATATTTGTCAACATGAGCAACTCTCTTCCAAAAGCAAAGACCTTAAAAGTAAAGATTTAAATCTGTGAAGTCTGGAGCTGCAGCATCGCACAACAAATGAGCGACAGCTTATCTGGAGCTGCGATGATGTTTGTTTGAGTTTCCATTTCCAAACGGTATCTTTTCTGTAGTGGTGTTATCAGCTCTGAACCAGAAAATATACACTTATCCCCAGAAAATCCCTCTGGGGACTCTGCCAGTCACCTTCATTGTCTTTCCCAATTCTTTATTTGCTGTGGAGCAGCTCAAAATGAAACAACTTAAAGACACCACATGTTCTTAGCTCTCTGCTTTGCACGAGGATGGTTTTTGCTCATAAATGCTAATTGGATTGCCTTTGGCTGTAGAAATAACATATAGGAATTTATAATTTAAATACTATTCACCTTTAAATGCTCTTGTTTTCAGCTCTGTTATTTATGTACTTTATCTAATGCACAAGCGGCATATAAATACAATTTATTTAAAAAATCATACAATTTCATGTCCGCAGAATGAAAAGGGTACAGTAGGCGTTGTAAGGCAGTTTGCCATATTATATGAATATTCATTAATCTCATTTGAATAAAATGCCATACAGCTGGCATATGTTCCTTTCTTCAAATGTGGAGAGGCAGAATGACAGATAGGGTGAGTGGATCAAAGAAAGACTGATGGACACATACTGTACGTGTGTGCGTGCCACTACACACACACACACACACACACACACACACACATTAGAGAACCACTGTGTACACTTACTGCCTTTGCGTTGGCGGTACAGGAAGAAGGCAAGTGCCAGTAGAAACATAAGCAGCAGAATGGAGGAGCCCACCGTACCACCAGCAATAATTCCCACCGGAACGATATCTGAAACAAACACAAGCAGAGAAGCGTCAGGGTTGAGGGACAGCTGCTGCCTCATTGTTACAGAAACTTGCACGGATCTTGCGCTGTTTAAGTATAAATCTGGTGTCCTAGCTTAATATTAAATCTCTGAAGGCTGCTTAAATGTTGATAAGGCATGCAAGTCAGACAAGGGATAAAAAAAAAAAAAAACGCTCCCTCTCTCTCTTTCTCTCTCGAAGATATTTTGGTAGATTTTCTGAAGCTTGCGAAATCTGACAGCTGAAAGAATAAGAGCCAGATAAGACTGACAGAGCATGAAGAAATCATTTTCTCAATGTAATGTGACATACCAAGTCCTCACAATAAAATGCGTAACCGTTCAGAATGGACTTATAACACTATCTATCTTCTGTCCTCCAGCTGAGGCCACGGTGTAATAATCTTGCTCAAGGGCACTGCAGTTTGTGAGAGAGGATGAGCATCTTACTCAGAGAAATTAAAGATGCTGTGTGCAATTTTCACTGTAAACACCACTCTGTGTTTCTTAACTCATTGAGTGCCATTGACGTATATATATATATAGCATTCAAAAGTCCATTGTTTTGGACTTGCTTGCCTTCTAACTGCCCAGCTGGGGCCACTTTCATGATTTGTCATTGGTTATGTGATCACAAACTTCCAAAATACGTGGGTTATGCACAAATTACTGGCTCATGATTACATAGGGTTACATACAAATTTGGGTTTGTTACTTTTCATACAAAAAATGGCTTATGAGAACATCCTGATCTTTCTCTTTTTTTAATGCATGACAACAAATCATAACAAGTAAACCCACTTTTATTAGAATGAAAAGGTACCATCTCAGAGTCCCATATCCCATTCTTATAATTCAACAATGACTAACAGTACCACTGGTATTAAAAAAAATCAAATTATTTTTACATTTAAATGTAAAACAGACAACTTTTCAACCTTCCACACTTGCGTTCCCATTGGTATAATTGTTGGTGTACTGTTGGAAAGACAAAAGGATCACTTTACTTTTCCTCAGAGCCTAGAAACTACCAGCAACACAGGTTTCCCACAGTAATTTGGTTGTTCCACCGTTAGAAATTTTCACTACTGGTAAAAGAAACTACAAAGAACTTCCACTGAGACTCCTTGGTAACTGGGGCTAGCCACCAAAAGTTTCTAAACACAGCAAAAGCGCTATCCTTTTCCTTTGTGCCAGTAATCAAGCCTTTATTTTCCTATTAGATCATATCCTGTGTCAGACAGAACTAAGCACAGGGAGCCCATCTAAACACTGATGGTGTAATTATTCCACAGATATTACATTGCGCAATCTACATTTACTTCATAGTGATACATTTAAGCATAAACTGTGTTTATTTCCTCTTTGGAGTGGAGCATAAACTGACAGCATGATGTTAATGATACTCCAGAAACAAGTGGCCAGCTTGACTTGAACTACTATGATGATAAATGCTACAAATCAATCAACCATGTGACTAATCATGACATGACACAATGTCCTATTCAACTGGCACCCACAAGTTGTTTCCCCCTTTAAATGTTTTTCCATACCCGTCTCCTCCAGAGTGATGATCATGGTACCGGGTCCGAAGGAGTTCCAGGCGGTGCAGTTGTAGGGCGAGTGGAAGTCGGACTCCATGACGTTGTTGATGGTGAGGGTGGAGAGGACAGCCCCGCCCTGAGATGGAGGTTTACTCTGTTCCACAGTGTACCTCTCCATCAAGGTTCCCTTCTCCTTCTCCCACACGTTCTCCTTCCATGCCCAAACCTGAAACACACAATGAATAAGTGAATACAAACCAAATTCTAGTAGATCTTTATGTGCTGTAAATACAATTTGTTTGTATTATTTTTATGTTTATTTCGTACTTACTTTTGCAATGTAAACATATTATTTCGTACAAAAATAAAGCCCCATTAAATCAAATCTGCGTATTAAATGGATTTGCACTTCCATAACACAACAGGCTGTTAAAAGCATTACTATCTTTGTTAAAATAAACGTTTTGCTTCGTATCATCAAAGTGGAGCACAGCCTTAGTTTTTTGACCCAGTGCAGCACTCCCTATATCTTCTTCATTATGTAAATGTGTTTTAAAAGTGAAGGTTATACATAACACATTCAGGGTATGATGTGATGAGTAGTTACAGGCCACTAGAAAGTATTTTGTAGGCAGAACCTGCTCTCAACCTCACAAAGTGTGATCCGCCACTTAAAAAGGACTGCAATGAAATGGTAATGCAGGCGTACATCAATTTAGGATTTAGATAAGATCAAAGGCTCGCTACATCTGTACACTAAAACGTTTGCAAATCTATAAATCTGCTCCTAATCAACACAGCAGGAAAAGTCCTTCAAGCTGATAGGAGCTAGCACGCAATTTCCAATATGTTTCATTTGTTTGATTTTTATCTAAACTCCACTCTTTACTGCTGCAATCACCCGATTTCCCCTCGGGGATCAATAATGCTAATTTCACTTTATCTTATCTTATGTAGTATTAACCACAACAGACCCACATACAGACGCAAAACACACACACATATAATCACAAGTAAACATTCAGCAAACAGATGGGCCGGTGTTAAGAAAGGTTAAGAGAGACTAAAGCGAGTCTGGGCAGGAAATACATTCTAAGCAAAACAAATTATATTCTCACACCTTGGTAACTATCCCTTTTTTTCTCCTGGTGCAGTATGTCCCTAATTAAAGTTTGTGCAGCAACTTTTCAGCCAGAGAAAGAAAGAATTTACTCACAAATAAATCAGAACACACACACCGTGCAGCAAGTGTACACAAGCGATAAAAACTCAAGCAGGTTCTTCTACTTAAAATTTGCTGAGGTAGAAATTTGAGGGTATTAAATATGGAACATGGCAATATCAAATATACATAGAGCCATATGTTGGGCTAATGTACCTTTTAACCTGGATTTGAAAAAAAAAATGAACAAGAAGAATGTGATCAATGGTAGGTGAGGGAGAAATGTTAAAAAATCCTCAAATCTTCTGCTTTTTTCTCTCTCTGACAATCTTACATAATGCGTCTTTTCTGTCTGCCTCTCAAAATCCCCCTTTCTTTTTTCTCACAATGATTCTGTTTCACCACCTTAGTCTGTAACCCCCTCTCTCTTTCAATCTCATTGCCTCTTTCACACACACACACACACACACACACACACACTCTGTACACACACATACACGGCATCATACTCTATATTTTATAAGTCCTTGTGTCTCTGCATTAAGCCGAGAATATAATGTCGTATCACATTATACGCTCTGAGCTCTCTGCCAGTGCGGCAGGGGGCTGAAGCTTCCTAAAAGCTCTGATTTCTGTCATGTCGGCACTGCACAATTGGATAATTGACGCTGAAAGGTACAGAATTTTACTCTCCCTCCATCTCTCCCTCCTCTTATTTCAATCTATTTCACCCCAATACCCCCCGTCACTTCTAGCCTTTAAACTCAAATGTCATTGCTAGATTTATCTCTCTTTTCTGCCTTTTTGTCATGATTTTTGGGCATCCTGGTAATTCCCTTATTTTAAAGGTTTATTGCACATACCACACTGTTCATTTGGAACTTACATAATGCACAGGCACTTTATATTAAACTGTGGTTTGATCAAGTATTGCACTCAGCAGCTTTAAGAAAAGGCAGGAAGGAAAAAACAGTTCAGTTCTGCAGTTACGGCACATTCGGGAAGATATTCCATTACGGTTTGCTGGTGAGGCAATCTGTGTGAACGCTTGCTTATAGAGAAAAGATGGTTACCACTTTGAAAGGGATCACTGAGCTGAAACACTTTCCCCAGGTTGGCCATTTCTTCCTAAAATCAAGATAGTATGGACGCTGCACTGACCCTTTCATGGTAAAGAAAGTCCCTGCTATAAGTAACACTTAAAGCTGTGTTCTTCTTGTATCTTATCTTCTACATTTCAGTGGAACATGTGTACAGTACTCTGTGTCTCCTTTTTAATTGCAACTAAACACCACAGCAGCTGTTTTTGATGAGTCACACCTTCCACCACAGAGGAGGAACAGACCGTTCTCATATACTCGTGACACAGTTGGAGAACAATGCCACTTGTGCCAATCGTTTAACCCAAAGTGCAAAAGAGAAAGCAGAAATCATTTTGCTTTCGGGGCGGACAAGGAGGTGTAGTGATCAGGATTCTGCTTGAGGCAGATGCAATCTGAAAAGGTCGAGCACCTCTGCAGCAGATTATAACTTCCACGGATGGACTTACAATCTTATCAGGTGGAGGGGTGCTGGCAATGTAACACTTGATCTCTCCTCTCTCCCCTCTGACGGCGTACTGGACTGGATCACTGGAGATGATGGGAGGGCCTGAGCAAGTGAGGCATGATGAAAGAGAGAGAGATGGAGAAGACTTAGAGACATAAAAGGACTGCTACAAGAAACCATAAGGTTTGAGAGAAAAACTCACATTTCAACCACGTCAACCCTTACTATAAGGATCCTAACCAGAAACAGGAAATGAGAAGATTTTACACTTATTTGGCAATACAATAGGCTGGTTACGTGATTATTTTAAGAAATTAATAGCACTTGGGTGTTGTGCTCATTGCCGTCTGTTACCTTGTTGCAAAAACAACCAAGTCAATCAGAGCTTTGTAGGTGAGATTTGGAAAAAGGTCATCCTCATGATTCAGAGCTAGAAGACTATCACAGGGCCAACATGAAGATACAGACAATCCTTAACCCTCACTATCACACAGGAAATTTTAGAGTCAACAATTAATCTAAACTACATGGCTTTGAACTGTGGGAGGAATCAAGAAAAAACCCACACTAAAACAGGAAGAACATGCAAACTCCACACAGAAGGTTGTCCCAAGCCATCCAGCGGGTTCGAACCCAAAACCCTCTTCCTGAGAGATGACAGTACTGCTGTGCTGCCCAAATTGCAAATCCTCTTGCAAAATGACGAGTGGATTTGTATTTTGGTGACACACCATACGCTTTGCTGTAGCTAAAGAGTGCCTCTTCAAAAAGCAAAGCAAACAACCTAGCTAATGAATGCATAGCAATGTTGTTGCTCATACTGTGCAATGAATGAATGACTGGAAACACAGCAACTGCACAGCAGTAGTCTCCTATTCAGCAGTGAGTCTATATATAATAAAGGTCACCTGGAAGTAACTCTGCTAAGTATGTGTGTAGCTCATGCTGCTCTGTATCACAAAGTGAATAAAAGAATGTAAACACAATGGGGAATATAATAAATGAACGATACAGCCTGACCAAGAATGATGCCATTAGTATTCAACAATCAAAATCCACCGTTGAACTATGAATCAAAACGCATGCCTTATATGTCTATGGTAGGACTCCGGTTAAACTCTTGCATCAAGTTATGCATAAAATAAGCTTAAGAGGACAAAGCAGAGAAAGCGATCATACTGGCTGTGTTGCATCATCCAGTAACTTTTCTCTGCTGGAGAACAAGCCAAAAGAGATGCATCACGGATTGCTGTCAATCATGAGAAAAAGGTGGATGGTGCAAATACTTACATTGTATCATCTGTGTTTACATGTTGTCTGATTTTTAAAAGTAGCCACTAGCTCACAAAGCTTTCATCCAGCATGTATTTTGCAAAGACATGCCACTGAATGTCACACTTTATCAGTTGGCAAACATTTACGGAGCATTTAAGAACTTCCTTTTTCGTCATTGTGTTCTTGGTGACTCAGTCTTGATTTATTAAGTAATTGGCGGTCTCTTGGGGAGAGTTTTGACATTGAAATGTTGGCTTTGGGCCTGTTCAGGGCTGAAAAATTAGCTGTTGGGTTTGGGTCAGGCTGTGGCTGGAATGAATCAGGCTGGGTTGACAGAAATACTAAGTCAATGCTGTACTCGACTCTGTATAGTCAGTGGCTTCAGCTGTTGGGGAGATACAGATATATACACAAATGATGTAAAGAATCATTCTAGATGAAACAAATACATAATGGAGGTCCATCTGGTTTCATTATAAATATGACACCAAAGCAGTTTTGCTGTGCGTAGGAAGATCTGTCATACATGTTTTTATAATTTCTGCTAATATCAGCACAGCTATAAATAGTATAGTAATTAGATAGTAACTGACCATTGACAGTGAGTGTAACCTCAGTCTCTCCCACTCCAATCCGGGGCACGATGGCCTTGCAGACATACTGGCCTGCATCTGCCTGGCTCACTGACTTTAAATACAGCTGGTTGTTGTTGCTGAGAACCTGGAGACACACACACACACACACACACACACACACACACACACACACACACACACACACACACACAAGTATAAGTATGCATGAGAAGCAGAAAGGTAGCTACGTACGAGAGGTGGAGAGTGGAGATAGACAGACAGGGAGCGATGTTAAAAAGGGGGAGGGAGATCTATATTTAATTCATAAAACATGTTGATTTACTCAGCAGGCTCCATTAGTTTTTTCCTGGAGCTTTTCTTAACTTGTTAGGCATGAATTAAAGATTTAAGATATGAAGACTGAGTCTCACTTCTTATCGTGTGCTTTACAACTGAGCAAACATTTATGAAGTCTACGTCTTGAACATCAATACAGGCTGGGACTGGGGTTTTCTGGAGGATTTGGCAGTGGTTCTAAGAATGTGATTTACCTCAAAATGTTGTGCACTGACTTTCTATTTCTTCATGTATATATTTAAATATGAGATATTTTGGTGAAATATAACTTAAATCTAGCAGGAGGAAATAAATGTAGGGTTCATGGTCAAAGGTCAATGGAAGGTATGAGAGTTCGTTCTCACCATGCTGGAGCCCTTCTTGGTCCAGGTGAGGGTGAGAGGGGGGTTTCCAGACCACTTGCAGTTCAGAGTGACATCAGAGTCCACATCTACCGTAACTGGCCTGGGCTCCACCACAAGTATTGGGCCAACTAACAGAGTATGAAAATTAAAATCCCTGTACACAGACGCGTTTTTATGGTCCAGCATGTGGGATTTAGTGGCATCTAGCAGTGCGGTTGCAGAACTGAAATTTCTTCTGTGAGAACTGTGGTGGCCAGTGCAGAAATGCAAATGGCTCTATCTAGAGCCAGTGTTTGGTTTGTTCTTTCTGGGCTAATGTACAAACAACATGGCAGACTCATTGGAAGGAGACCCACTATGTAGGTAGATATTATAAACAGCTCATTCTAAAGTGACAAAAACACAATAATTCGTATGTTCAGTTAATTATGCACTAAAGACAATCTATATACAATTTCTGCCAAAAGATGCCCCTAAATCCAACAAACTGGACCTTTAATGAAATACAGACTTGGTGATCACCCAGGGGCTGAAAAACACACACAAATTTGCACCTGGCGACCTGAATACATGTCCGTGCCAATGACTGCATATAAAGATAGATAAAGCATCTCCAGTTGCTCCCGATGTACAACAAAGAGGCCAAAATATCATGGGGGGCCATCTTGCACTGGTGCCGTTATTTGGAGCCAGGGTCTGTGCAGTACTGATAGAAACCATCTTTTCTAAAAATGTATATGTAGTATACATTGATATTTTAGTTTAGCTTATGTCCCATCTCTCAAGAAGTTCTGGCTCCACTTTTGTGGCATTGTCACGTTATTTATCTTTACTTTATAGTCTATGGTCCACTTAATTTGAAATGTTTCAGCTTGAGTGACAAATTTGCATGATGTTATTTTGTGAAAACCTATCAGCCCTGATGTCTGCCTGATGTCACAGAGAATGAGAAATGCCTCTGTGGTCACCCAGAGCTATGGCTCATCATCAGTACTGTACAGAGAGAGAACAAAAAGCAAGAGGGCTTGGAATAAAGTGAGAGAAACCATAAGACTACATGGTAAGTTCTAAAAGTATGTGTTTGTCAGTCAATTACAGCTATCGGTTGTACTTCTACATGAACCACGTTGGCAATAATGATGGCATTAGCTGCCTTACCCAGTTAGTTAGCGTAACTGTTAGGGCAGCTAGAACTCAAGATGCTATACTTGTGAGGCGTGAAATCACTTTGTGTTTGGACTGAACTAACATTTAAAGAATTTAAATCCTTATGTATCTGGAAACAGAATAGAATTTCTTAGCCAGTTGCCTTATCATAAAGCAAGACATGTTTTAGTGTGGTACATTCTCCTCTGTCTCCTTTCATTTTTTATACTTTTATGGGCATCATTTTGTGTCTTTCCTTCTCCGGTTATGTACATTTTTCAATTCATATCTTCGTTTTATGTAAATATTTTCAGTACAAGTTGTTTTGAATAACTACTATTTACGTCACTCTGTTCATACATAGGCTGTGAAAATGAATGCCGTAAGGCTTTGCTGAATTGAGCTAGACTGACCTGAGAGATAAAATTGCATTGTAACTATCTATTGCAAATGTATTCTGCACAAGACATGAATACTGTGTAGTAACAAAATAAATTCAGTATGGCTCTTTAAACAAATACTGACAAATATAGTTACTAGAGCACATAAATATCATCAGAGTCCCATTCAGCTTAGGAGTGTTTGCTCTCTACTCACAGTGCACGTCCACTAGGATGCTGACGTTGGTGCTTCCCACAACGTTGAAAACTTGACAGGACACGGGCTCAGTGAAGAACGAGTGATCTGCCGTAGTGACGAACACACTTTCCCTGGCCCCCTCCAGCAGCACGCCACCTTTTGCCCACCTGACAGAGAAACCCATCATCATTTAACCAGTTTTCAAGCATTGCAAATCATTGTTATGTTAGTTTGCCAGCAGGAGATCTCGAAAGCATAATGGGGTTTTATAATTTTCTGGTGGTGATCCAAATGTGGATTTCCACTAGTAGACAATGAGTGTTTTTATATTATCAATTAAACCTATTAAACTAACATTTAAAAAGCCTTGATGTCAGAACCTGAGGGAATGATTGCAAGGTAAAGAAATACATTTCCCTTAAATTCTGTTAAGCTCAACATCATATAACTGTACTGCACATCTGCCATTAGATGACATTTTAATATACACTCAATAGGCTTAGTGCCTAAGTGCCTGGCAAAGCTCCCACACTGGGACCCTCTGGTGGAGTCTCAAACCTCAGATTAAAACCTCCGTGTTTAAGTCCAACATTTAGCGATTTCAGTGCTGTCACTTAAGATTAAAGTCAGTGTTTAATTGTTTAAACGTTCAATACTTTCACCAATTCTGTTCTGCAAGCAGAAATTACAATTCAGGATCGCCTCCAGATGGTAGTAACAAGCAGATTGGAATAGATGAAAGAAAATCTATTGGCACTAAACAGAATTGCAGTCTGGCCTCTGATGTTGGACTGCAGGTATAAAATGAATCACTGTCTCTACAAAACATTGGCCACTACGTTCAAAAAAGTCCATCACATCCTAAACTAGACATAAAGTTACAATTGTCGGACAATTTTTAGGTATTGAAGTCAACTCAGTTTTTTTGTTTAGGGTTAATTTTCTAGTAAAATTTAATTCAGACCTGTAGCCAATGATGGGAGGGTTGGCAGTGGCCTGGCAGGTGAATGTGACTCTCTCGCCCTCCAGGACGGAGCGAGGCTCGATGGACAGGGTCACCATAGGAGGGTCTACAAAGGGAGAGATGCATTGTTCAATGCACAACTAAAGATAAAGTAAATGACTGCTGTGTTTCAGCCAGTGGCATCATTAGGTCTGGCCATCCAACATTGCAGCCCAGAATGTATATAAATAGCCCAAAATCTAAATATATAAGCAATATAAGAATTGGCACAATAATATTTATTAAAAGAGCCCCAGGTCGTTCTGTTCATACTTGTACCAGGCCAACATTTGAATGTGGGACCCATGTGGGTTGTAAATGGGTTGAAAAATGGGCCCCATGTGGAACTGTCCTTGGGCTCCATAATGGCCTCATGCCAATCGTCAACACCCAGTTTAACCAAGCGGGCCCCAGATAAGATGCCCACTTAGGTAAACCAATCCATGTGAGCAGTTGGCATGGGGCCATTAAAGAACCTGTGGACAATCCCATATAGGGCCAAAATGTTGGCTCAGTACTTTAATAAATGTACTTATTTATATTCCACCATTGTTAACATATATACATACATTTAACTATTTCTCCAAATCAGGTCAATACATTTCTAACTATAGCATTTGTTAAGTATTCTGTACTTAATGCTAATTACCAACACTTGCTAATATTTTTATCATCACAATTCATAATTAGTCTAAGTAATCTAAAATGTAAAAATAAACAAACAACATCAAATACAGTTTTTAAAGGTAACTAAGGTGCCAGAATGCATTAAAAAGTTCAAGATGCATTGGTGAAACGAATCAATATTTTCATATTTTATACTTAACAATTAATATTTACACAGTGGAATATATTTACAATATTGTTGTTAAATGTTTAAATATTTGTTTGTACTTTTGACAGTTTATAATTTTTACATTTTCTTATTATTTGCATAATCAAATCTTACAAAGGACACATTATTTTGTGGTTGTGACTGAGATCATAAGTAAAGGATATGTGCCAAAAACAGAGCCTGTTCATAGAAAAGAAAAATGCCTGGTGAAGGATCCCCCACAATAATACCTCATTTTCCAAATAAGCCGTCTGTGCTAACACAGCACTGGTTCTACATCTTCTGTTACTGCATTTATTCTCTCAGTAATTAGTAGCTACACTGGGTAGGAAAAACACATCAGTCTTCTTGATTGAAAACTCAAACTACAGTTTCCTTGAGAGCAATCATTCCTTATTTCTTCAGGGACACGATTGAAATCCCTTAAAACACAAAAAGTATCAGGTTTTCCAGATGTTGAAGAAAATCAAGTCGCTTTAGGAGGAAATTACTGGCTACAAAGACAGTGCCAAATCCATGCCAACAGCTAAATCAAACTTGGAACCAGCCCAAGTTTGAGAATGGTGAAAAATAAAATCAAACACATAACATATGTTGTTTTTCGATAATAATTACTTCAAGTCAACAAGTGCTTGAATACAAATTAAAATTATACCATGATTTTGCTACATGCCTAGCCAAAACAGCCCTACCTATGCACCTTCACACTCTGAAAAGAAAAAAAGAAGCAACATACGGTGAACATTGAGCATAACAGTGGCTCGTTTGCCCATTGGCACTGCCGGGTTGCTGGCCACACAAGTGAAGTTGCGGCTGCTGTCAGTGTCAATAGGTGTGATGGGCAGGTAGCTCCTGGTCGTCACCCTCTTTCTGTCTGGTAGCACTTCCTGTTTACCAAAAAAGGGAGAGGAGAGGATGGTTATGGGGAGAATTTAGGGAGGCGAGCAGACCAAGAAAGATCAAAGAAGAGGAGGAGGAGCACGGTGGATGGGAAAGGACGAACAGGACAAAAAAAGGAGGGATCGGGAAATATCACGGGAAAAACAGGAGAGAAAAAGGGGAGGAGAAAGAAGAGAGACATAGGAGGGTTACTAATGGAGCCAAGAGAGGTAAAGAAATAGCATAACATGGAAATAGAAACAGCAGTCTGGAGATAGAGATAAACAACATTTTTAGACATGATGCAGGGGAGAAAAAAGAAGGTAGAAACTGAAAAAGTGCAAAGGAGAAAAGGCTTGACGAAGTTTTATAGGAATCCATGTTCTTGTGCTTTATCATTATAATTCAGACATTTAATGTTAATGCAGGAAAATAACTGTCTGCAAATGTTCTTTCAATTATTGCAAGCAATTCAGGTTTATAATGAAAATGGACTTTGCATTCAGAATGAGAGCTGAATAATCTTGTGAAAAAGACAAACACAGTGCTGAAACATTTCACTGATTAATCAGTTAAAACAACTATTCTGCTGCTTCTCTTACTTTCCTATCATTGTTAATGAAATACATATTTGGGTTTTGGTTTACCGGTGAGGTCAAATGACCAAATTCAAGACATCTTGCTTTTCGAATTTGTGATAGGCAGCCTTCACAGTTTTTGACACCTTATAGATGAACGGTTTTCATTTTTAATCGGGAAGTAATTAGATGAGTCAAGATTGGAAATTATTTTTTGCTGCATCCATTAAACATAAGGTCTAAATCTTTTTCAGCACAAAAAGTACATGAAATCCCATCTCACTGGATTCTGGAGGTGGGGCATTTTGCAATGCAGCAACAAAATCTGTCAAGAAAGTGTGTACAGCCTTCGCTGTAGTGTAAATGCGTGGTCAGTAACACGATAATATAAGAGCGGCATGTAATATGTATGAGCATGTGTGGGGGGCAGAGAACTGGCTGCATGAGATGTAAAAACATCTGTGTTTGAGTGTGTGAGTCAGTGCTTGCTGCTGCTTCTCTGTGCATATGAAAGCATGAGTGTGCATATGTGTGCATATGTGTGTGTTTTTGTGTGTGTGTGTGTGTGTGTGTGTGTGAGTGGGCAAGCTTGCAGGCATAATTTCATGTGTGTAGGAGAGTATACAGGAGCATGAAGAGTATGAATGTGGGAGAAAAGAGTGCAGAATGTTTCACTGTGATCGGAAGTGTCACTTAGTACCTGCCTAGGTAAGTAGGGGTGTGTGTGTGTGTGTGGGTGTGTGTGTGTGAGAGAGAGAGAGAGAGAGAGAGAGAGAGAGAGAGAGAGAGAGAGAGAGAGAGAGAGAGAGAGAGAGACAGTCTGTTGCGGTGCACATGAGTTAATTAAACATGTCTTGCATCTGTGCATGTTTCACATTGTGTCAAGACCATAAAGTGGCTGATGTCTAGGATTTGTGTGTTCTGTAGCCTCTCTATTCTTGTGTTTGACATAAGACACATCATAGGCGTGACAGGGCTTTTGAAAAATGTTGGATCAACTGGATTAGGTTAAAATTTGTAAGAGCCACTTAAGGACATACTTAGATTTGGTAAAAATGTATGTGTTGGTATGACATATATCTGTATATTTAGAATACTTTATAGTAGTGGACTATGCCAAGGTTATGTTTACATTTACTATTATTTCTATATTAGAATACAGGTGTAAATTATTTAAGACAGGTAAGCTGTAAGGCATTTAGTGCACATGACACAAACATATTGATACAACCTTTTGCTTAAAAAGACTTAAGTCTTCTGAAGTATGTCCGCATAAGTTCAAATCACAATAAGTTCTGACCATGCTATCCAGAATTATAGCATGCAAGAACATGCAATGTGCTATAATATATATGAATAGGATGTCAAGTTGGTAAAAAATGGAAATTTGCAGTGCAGGTATTACCAAGTTTAATTTCAAAACTCACTGCCTTTTATTCAATTCTTAAAATCTTTTAAATGTAAAGAACCAAATGTACAATTACTTCACGTAGCAATCATGCTTAAACACTTGATTCACAAATCAGATCGAATGTTCAACAACTTATAAATATTGAGTTGGTATCAGTTTTTCTTACTACTAGTTACTGAAAGTGGATGACTGAACCAACACAAAGCAGCCCAAAACAAACTGATATGATGAATGAATTATATAATAAAGGAGAGGTTTGACATACTGTTTTTTTTAACTAAGCTTCTAGCCTTAAAGAAAGTGTGGTAAATTTTCTTTAACATATAAGCATGTATGTCTACCAGATGAAACATGTGCAACATGCTGTTTCAGTATTGTTGACTGCAGCATCCTTCTCTTAGCACAGCAAAGGAAAATTTCGGATCGCCAGGTTTTGTCACATTTCAGTTTAATGTGTCTTGTTTTGTTTCAAAAATGCAGTTTTGTCGCACTAAATGGGACCGTGACTTAGCAACGTTATACTTTGCCCGGCTGTTAATTTCATTTTTATTTGCCTGTTAACTTTCATCAAACCACTCATGTTTCCTTTGAAGTGTGTTAATTAGTGTGATATGGTAAACAGATACCAGCGATGCATTTCAGTGATGTTTGTGCCCTTTTCCTTTGTGCCCTACTATTGAAAACATATACTGTATATCATACGTCTCCTGCATGTTTCAAGGTACAAAATGTTGCTGCTCACTGGTTAGCAGGTCAGAGTTTGCTATTTGTAAACACTCAAAAGCATAAAATAATAAATATGGTCCCTGTCTGCCAAGATGTTATCATTCTGTCAACCAAGAAGCAAGAAAGTCTTATGCTGACTTTGCACTGCATACTGTTTTTCTCTAATGCAGGACTCCAGGGGTGATGTGGGGCCTGAGGTGCACATACTATAATTCCCCTTTGCAGTGCCTGCGGCAAAAAGCATATAAACAAACAAACAGACTGAAAGTGGTTGTTATTGAGGAGCAGACTGTAGGTACTAGAAAACTCCTTTGAAGCCGCCAGTAGGCTTTCGAGATTATGCAGATCTCATTTTAGTGAAAAAAAAAAATCTTGTCACGGATTTATGTGGGATTTATGTTGCATGAGTTGCACGCATGTGTTTACTCTTATCTGCATGCATACGTGTGTGTGTGTGTGTGTGTGTGTGTGAGTCACCGTGGACTGATAGGCCCCCTCCACAGAGACTCCATCCTTGGTCCACTGGATGTGAGCTGCAGGCTTGGCCCCGCGGGTCACACAGGTCAGGTTGTACGGAGTCCCGGCCATCAGCAGGAGCTCCGGGGACCCCTCAACCACCGGGTCCTCAGGGGGGACTGAAGGACAGACACACATATCCAAGCTTGAAAAGGGATTCATTAATGCAAGTGTGCACTCATGCATACAGATAAACATGTAAATGTACATTTACACAAAATAATGTCCAGAATTTTCAGAGTGAAGAGGCAACCTAAGTGTCTTCTTCTACCTCTGAAAACCTCTCAAAACACAATGGATTTCTCAAGTAGCATTATCAGAATCAGAATACTTCATCATAACTTTAACAAGGCTGTGTTTTTATTAAGTTCACGTTTTGGAAATACAGCACATGGTTTTCACTATACAACAGTAAAATGTACTGCTAAGCTCCTCTACTCTTTGGGGATTCAGGATGAAGTTAACATCATGTTGCTGAGATATTAAAATGTGCTCTCAAGCATTTTCCCCAAGGAGGTTTTAACTGCTTGACCTTTAACTTCATTGCTGGTAGTTTTCAATCGCAAAATTCTTCTCCAATATCTTGTTTCGCTTCTACATTTTATCCTTCCTACACACTAACCAGAGTGACTTTCTGCCAAGTATAAGCTTATGTCTAATGTTAAGATACTCATAGTAACCAGTGAGATGGGCAGCTCCAGATAAAGTAAATGCCTTGCTAAAGAACCTCCTATCACTGGTTCTTTATGGTGTTTTTAACTGTCTCCATCTGCAGCTTCACCCAAATCTGTGAGCTACAGTTTTTTTTGTAATATTGGCAGTATCTGTTTTCCAAAGCAAAGACACTCACAGATTCTGGAAACTGGTGAAAACAGACAAGAAACCCCAAGATTTTGTGTAAGACTTATACATCACATATAGTCAATACTATAGAGACTGGGTCTTCAACAGGGGGTACGCAAAGTTACTAAAGGGGGGGCCGGCCAAATTATTGTTTGATCATTTAATTGAATTTTTAATTTAAGCTTTTCTGTTCAATAATAAAAATATGTCTGAATACACAATTATATTTATGTATAAGATAAATATTCTTTAAAAAAAAAAAAAAATTGAATGTAAAGGACACAACATTGGCTAATGGCTACCCGTTACTCATGAATCTTTGTGCAATCATGTGAGCTAGCTTACAGTAAATCACTGTGCAGCACTTACCAGTGAGGTAAACTACCTAGCAAAAATGTATGTATTAAAACATATTGACCAATTAAGGACTGTTTGTTATTCATAAGACGGGATTGGTGCAAAACTGGGGGGGGCACTTTTAAGCACTGGGGACAAAATTTCATGTTTGATTTGGCTAAAAGGAGGGACATTCATCTTCAAATGGTTGGGTTTTTTTTGTATTTATTTTGAATTACCCTCAGAACCTGCAAGTGGGTTTGAAAGGCATGTTTTCTTTAAAAATGTCCAAAATCACACTATTTGTAATGGTCAGAAACTGTAAAGTCTTATGTTGTTGGGAGTGTCATGCATTTTCCCATGCATGTGTAGCTCCAAAGACGGTCATGATTAAAAAAACAAAAAACAAGTCACACCACAGCCACCGCCTTCTCTGACAAATAAATTACAGTACCTAGTGTGCAGACATTTTTACTCGCCACAATGGATTCTTTTTGTGACTTTTTGAGCTTTTCAACTGTGATATACCATTGACTTAAGAAACCACCAATGAATGAGGCCAATGCCCCTTGCCATGCTACAGCTGCTACCTATTCAATGAAGTGCAAAGCAGAGAAGACCCAAAAGTGTTTAGAGAGCTACCTCAAGTGCAACTCAATTTTTTTAACAATCTACGAGGTCGGGGGTCCCTGATCCATCTCTGTTTGAACTAAGGAGTCCTTGAACTTGGCTGAAAAACATTGAGGACTCCTGCTTTAAATCGACTTGAAACAGATCTTAACAGGTGTGGATCTAAATCGATCATGCACTATTAGCCACACTTCCCGTCCATATAGGTCAGCCTCTAGTGTAAAGCTGACTCTCTCTGTCTCTCTCTTTGATAATCACCTGAGGTATCTTTGGGATGAAAAAGTCCTTTGCTCAAACTGTGATGGCTAAAAGAAAAATGTATCAGAAAAATGACCCCTCTATCTGCAGCCAGTTCACTTACTGAGTACATTGAGTTTGGCCCTCCTGGAGCGCAGCGCGGCCTCTGTGGCCTGACACTCGTACAGAGAGTCATCAGACAGCTCGGCATTGGAGATCTCCAGATTGTACTGGCCGATGTCCAGAGCCCGCAGCACGCGATACCTGGGCCAGGCTGAAGGAGACACACACACACACAGCAGGTTTAGAGTTAAATACATTGAGACATCTAGTAGAGATCTCACTTGTTGGAGTTTATGTTTTAGTTCCACTGTGAGTCATGCATGTTTATTTGCAGGTCAGAAAAGCTTGACGAGTTTAGAAAATTAACTTCTGGAATGTAATTTAAAAGTAGTGGTACCACCTGGAAAAACATGACCTACTGTTTAAAAATGATTGCTGGCATTAAGAAAGAGGCACACTTCATGCTGCTATTACAGTCATGAGTCATTATAATAGCACTGCTTCACAAATGATCTGTTTGAGGATAATATCATCTTTATTTTAGAAACTCTCAGTGGTGAGTTTCAGGTAGTAACACTGAATAAATAACTTTATTTCAGGTTTTGGGACACAACTTTTTATTTCCATCTGCTCTTCTTGTAAACAAGACCAAAATGTAGATTCCCAGGGGAAATGTAAATTCACAGGGGAGAGAAAGCTACAGGTTCACATTTTAGAGTTGGTATTTTTTTTCCACTTATTATAATTTTATTTTGTTATGAAGAAAGTCTCAAATCTGTGGGAAGATAGTTTTATTGACAGTAATTTTAGCTGTCCCAAATTTTCAATTTGTGCCAAAAAAGTTTTGGCTGGAAAAGTGCAGCTCATGGATTACGGAAATAAATTTAGTTAATATAAAAGGGTCTTCAACAGGGGGTCCTCAGAGTTATTACAGTGTGGCCGATAAATTATTCATTATTGTTTGATAGTTATTTCTAAGTATTTTTTCCAGCTAAGTAAAAAAAAACAACAAAACATTAAAATAAATCCATCATGTCATTAGCATGGGCGGATTATGAAACAATGGGCCTCTGGGCACAGACATGCAAAAAGCCCCACCACCAGTCCTACAGACAGACTTTGTGGTGGTTTTTGCCCCTTTTGTTGTTGTTGTTGTTTTTCGTATTTCTTTTGTTGTTGTGCATGTTTTTGTGATTATGTGTCTCTGAGGTTATTCAATGCGATTTCCTGGTTGTTTTGTGTTGGTTTGTGGTAATTTTGTATCTCTTTGTTGTTGTGTTTGGGCTGCACTACACTTTTACGTAGGCTCGGTTTATGTGCAACTCAAAATCTCTGTGTTTTAGAGGTTCCCTGCTCCATCTCTCTTTTAGCTAAGAGGTCCTTGGCCTGAAAATTGTTTGAGTCCCCTGATTTAGTAAACAAATAATCCACAGAACACATTGTGAACAATGTTTGATAAAAAGTAATGTCAGAAAATAAAAAACAAACTTTCTGGATGGATAGGCACCACTAAAGTTGAGTAATTTTGGTGAAATAACACCCTAAATTGTAATTTTTCAAGCTGCTTGTCATGTCATTTTTCAGTATAAGGAGCACAAAAAGCATATAGGAACAGGAAAAGAAACTAACCAAAAACATGTATACATCTACTTATCATCTTTTACTCAATGTCAGGGACTGTATTTCTTAGCTCCGCTGACAACTGACTTGTTTACAGTGTAAATCAGGTGTAAAAGCTTTCATGAAATGGATAAAAGCTGAATCACGAATGCATTACATCAATCAGACATAGAGCAGCAAATAGTACATGTATTTAGTGAAAATGTCAATGCTTTTTATCATAACATGCAGATAGCATTATTTTCAGGAGTTTCAAAGATCTTTTTGCATTAAGCAGAGCCTCAGGAGATTCTGAAGAAGTTTTTGGTGTAGAATTTTAAAAGAACAGTCCATAAAGTCAACATTTAAAATGTTGAAAAATGGCTCATTATAGTAGGGTTAGGATTTGGGGGTCAGAGCCAGGGTTAGGGTTAAGGTTAGGAATTCATCGTTCTAAATGTCAAAAAAAGTCTATAGTATAGCACATTTTGAAGATGTTTTTAAGTCGTTTACATAAACAACAAGAGGGGAGATATTGAACAGGAGCACTCGCACACATAAACAGTTACATAGCAATACAGCGACACAGTCAGAGATAAACATTGATTAAACATCGCCACATATACAATGATGCCACATCAGCTCCTGTACGATATGCAAACTGCAGAACTACAGGCAGCACCACTCCAAAAACCCCCCCCCCCCCCCCCCCCCCCCACCCTTTCTCTCTGTTTGAACCCTTGCCTCTCAGACAAAGACATAATTGAGCGTGACGTCCCACTAGGGGGCACTCATTGATCCTCCGTGCCCAATCCTAACATGACATCATGGATTCAGATGGCAAAGGCAGGCAAGCAGGCAGGCAGGCAGTTGGGGTGCGGAGAGGAGGAAGGAGGGTGGGGGAGTTGGGGGTGTGTGGGGGGTGTGGGGGGGGGGGGGGGACAAAAGTATTAGTGGAGATTACATCATCCACTTCAGCACCTCGCAGCATAGCAACCACAGAGGTGAAAGCACCCCGGGGAGAAGGAGAAGAAGGAGAAGGAGGAGGAGGAGGAGGAGGAGGAGGAGGAGGTTTAGGACGAACAATAAACTGCCACTAATGCCTGCAGGTAGTGAGTAGATGTGTGTTTTATGTATTGAAACAAGTAAACATGATGCATATATGTTTATGTACATGTTAGTAAACATTGACCACACAGGGTTTTCTAAGGATTTCATGTATTTTAAACTAAATGATGTAAAAACAAACCATATTTTTGTCTGCAAATGAACACAGACCTTGCATACGCGTGTGTGTGTGTGTGTGTATGTGTGTGTAGGCGTGCAAGCTGCAGGTATGAATTTAATGCACAATCTGCACTCCCACACTGTCATCAACAGCTGTGTAAAATCATACAGGGCACATAACAGCAACCTCTTATACATCATATTTCATGCACCAAAACACGCCGTTACATCAGAATAATTTAATGTGATTCGTCTGTGCAAATACATATGACATGACCTCTTGTTTATATTTTGAACATGAAAAGCAGAAGATTGAGAGACAGTGTGTCAAGGATGAGGGGAAGAAAAGCAGCGCAGACAACTTACAGATAAATAATGGACAGAAGGTAATGATAGATGGCTAGAAAGCAGAGGAAAAGAGACAGAGAGGACAACATGTTTATCAAACGCCGGTGTGTTTATCATCGGAAGCATGCCTCGCAATAAGCTGCAAGGACAAAGAGAGCATTACCGACATAAAGGGAGAGGGAGGAGGAAGGGAGGAGAGGAGAGGAGAGGGAGAGGAATGAAAAGCAATGGAGGAGATCTAGGAAATACATAAAGCAAGTGGTGATGGAGCTGTAGTTTGAAAGATGTGGAGCAGGAAATAAAAGAAGAGTGAGGGGAGAGAGGGAGACGTGCTGACCTTTACTGAACCTGTGAATTAAATTGAGTTGAACACAAGATTCACATCACATGTCAGATTATCACTCTGCATGTGTGTGTGTGTGTGTGTGTGTGTGTGTGTGTGTGTGTGTGTTTGTGCAGTGTGTGTTGTTCTCTGTGGATTAATTTACAGTGTGATGAGAAATATGATGCGCGGTGTTGCGCTGAAAGGGCACAAAGTATGCGAGTGCTAATGTACTTATCGTTTATGGTGTTTCATTTTGCTGAGGATATAATTAGATTTTTCATTAAAGTAAATATCTGTGACATTTTCTTACATAAATAAATGTGTTTTGCCCTTTTATACAGAGTGATTTTAAATAGGGTTTTATTCGGGTAATGAAAGCTTTGTCTAATATTTTTTTCTTCAGAGAAACAGGGAGAGTTTGAAAAAGACAAAGTCCTTGTTGTATCACTTTTAACCCACACAACATTTAAGAACCACAAGATGTCATAGACCTTGTCACAGTTTTGACTGACTGTGTTTGTACATATACCTAATGCACCAGAATTAGTATAAAACCAACCTAATAATGTGCCAGTAATTCATATAATGCACTGACAGTCTTAAAGACGGAAGCATTGTGATGTAAGGAGGCAGGTTGTAGAAGTGGACAGGACAAACACACTGGACTTTCCATCGGGAGACCAGTGACCTTGACCCATTTGTAAACAAGAGAACTTTGAGTTATTTTAAAATCACTTATGTCATCACCATGATTCTTTTCCTTAAGCTAACCCACGTAATTGTACGACAAATGCATCACTTAATGGTAAGGACATAATATGATAATGCCTAACCATGTTTCTTTTCTTTAGTATGCAACTCTATGTTAAGAATGTAACGTGACACCACCATTTGTGGGGCATTAACTTGTTAAAAAATCATATGAACTGTTTCAAGCAATGCCACTTAGCATCAAAATATCAGATGCCACCGATGGATAAAGCCTTCAAGATTTGAAAACAACTACACAATTCAAACCTATAAAAAGGGGGAACCCTAGATTATTAATCGAAAAGCAGGTTATTGCAAGTTGTGAGTGTTGTTTAGTTGCCATATGCAGCTTCTTTGATTTATATCTTAAATCAGTCAATTCAAAATATGTATTAAATTAATCCATACTGCTTTAACATTAAATGTGCAATGTGTAAGATACAGGAGGAGACAATTTTGATATTATGTTAAAGACATTTCATACATTGTATTATTGAGATCTACTGAAATGAGCATACTAACCAGCTTGAACTGTCCCTCCTGTTCCGTCCTGTATTACTGCTTATACCTCGAGAAGCGATAGTGAGTCACTGTCCAGTCTGCCTTCAGTCAGTCCTGAGGGCTTGTTAATAGCCTAAAGGTTGGTTGATTGAAGGAATTAATTGGCAATTGGCTGACTGAAGTTATAGCAGGAAGACAGACAGCAAGGGAAGTCTGCATGTAAAGACTATTACTACTAGTATTTTCAAATCTAACTCTGTGATTTAAGGGTCTATTTCCACTAAACCGAAAATGGTGATTCTTGGAACAGTGGAAAGACTAGCCAAGACAGTTTACGTTAGTTGTATTTTGTTTCTGTTGAGTTTAAATTAAATGTTTTTATGGCGAGTTAACAAGGCAACTGAGCTAGCATGAGTTGTTGAAAAAGTGAAACAGAATCAGAAGGCGTACTGTTGGAGTTTTCTGTTTAATAAGGACAATAAGTATAAGCATAGTTCCTTTCTTGATATTTTGTATGCTTTTTTTTACTTCATTCAACATTTTAGCTAAGCCTTTCTAGTTGGCTTGGAGATGAAATGCTGACCCATATCAGTTCTGAGCATGTGGCCTGGCAATCACATTTTTTAATCATGTTTTCTGTTCCATTATTTATGCATTTCAAAACAGTTGTGAAGTCCATATTGACAAGATAAATCAATTCTTACCAGACTGTCTTGATTAAGAATCAACTGACAGCAAAAATTTTTAAAAAAATGCATGGAACTAGCATAAAGTGGGCATGTCTGTAAAGGATAGCCTCACCCACAAAACCCATTTTCAGGCAGATATCTTGAGGTCAGAGGTCGAGAAACCCCTGTGAAATGGCTATGCTGTTTTTCCATCACCAAAATGTAGCTTTACTTTGGAGTGCTATTCAGTCCCCTAACTTAGAAGCTACTGGATTACTGGACTCTTCTATTTTCATAGGATATCAGTATGTTCGTAGCGTTAAGGCTGTCAGCCCGAACAAATACATACTGTACCTTTAAAGTATAACTTACACATTTACGCAACAAGTACAATCCAACAACATACTATGTCAGATTCTGAATTCGGACGGGTTCATTACAGATATCTCCATTATAATTAATTTTACAAAATCATGTTGTTTTTCTGCTCAATCCGATGGATATCAATCAGTTTGTTGTTGGGTTGTTTTGACAGAGAAATTATTTTTTATTTTCAGAAATAATGTTTTATTTTGTGCACTCGAGGGAATGTCAATCAAACTACTGCTGGTTTATTCATTTTAAGAATCACTTTTATCTGTTTTTGCAAATGACATCTTTGAGTACTTGTACTTTTAGTACTTTGACTATATTTTGAAGTTAACGCTTGTCTAATTTTGAGTTTAAAAATATGCATGACATTTACTTGTATTAAGTATTTCTGGCACAGTGGCAAAATCAAGTTTATGAACAAGTCTAATGTCACTGAGTATCAATGTGATACAACAATAAGTATATTTTTGAGCTGTTAAAGAGAGGCCCTTATAACCATCCTTCAGAAGAGTTCGTCAAATTTCTTTCAGAGATGTGTCTTTCCTCTTGAACAGATAAAAGTCTAGGAGATAGTGTTTATACAGAAATATTTTGTCAAAAGAAAAGAGTAAGAGCTTCTACAGCTGCAGTCATAAGATGTCAATACCAGCATTCAGTGAGCCACAATGGTCAAAAGCTGGCTTGAATATTTTTGTAAAATGAAGGTAAAGGTCAGAGGAGAAAGACTTTTTTGCTTTTCATATTCTTCTGGCATTTCTGGGATTCCACCGATCTATCTCCATAATGCAGAAGAAAAAACCTCTTCTCCCTCTGTTGTAGCCTTGACCCTTTGACTCTAGACTTTTTGTTGCATGTGATGTTTCCTCATTTCTGCAATGAAGTGTGTTCTACTGTTGCACTCACAGTAAGTCATACTGGATGTGCGTGTCGGCTTAAAATGTAAATGCGAATGTGCGTCTGCTTTTGTCAGCAGTGTGAGGGATTTTCTCTAATTCAGCATGATATACAGGACTCATTTTTGCCCAGATTGTCACTCACACGCCTTTTGGCTCTTAACTCTCTCTCTCTGTTCAGTGTTCATTCCCTTAATGTTAAAAACCCCTACACTTCTCAGCCATAATAGCTTTTGTCAGGGTTCTTACAGTCAAAACTGAACCAAAACCGTGGCTGAGTTATTCCCCGTCTTCACTTCACTTTGATCCCTGCAGCTCGGTGAAGCTGTGAGTTTTTTTTTTTCTCCTGCTACAGGATTTCTTTCCCCATCCCTTACCTCGGAGACCCTCTCCGATGCCAAGGGCCAGCCCGTCCTTGGTCCACTGGACGATGCCGCTGTAGTTGAAGACCACGCAGGACAGCACCACCCGTTCTCCCAGTACCACGGACTGGTCCGCAGGCTCCTGCGAGAAGCGAATGCACCACACTGCAACAGAGGGACAGAGAGGGAAATCAATTTTAAGTTCCTTTCATTGTGACCCAGCTGTGAGCTGCCATCCTTTATTGCACTGTATCGAGCTACACAGTCCCTCAACGGTCTTATCGACTTGTGCTTGTCCATACGGAGGCTGTTGGGGTGATTTGTTATGTGTCTTTATTGTGTATATGGTGCTTTTATTGTCCTTTTTATTATGTTTTTTTATTGTGAGTGTGTTTTAATATAAACCCTGTCTGCGTGTGAAATTTCTCTTACGGGACGGTATGGTTTTGAATCGAAGTGCGTGCATTTATGCACATATGCACTGGCTGAATGGAGGGACACAGGAGAACTCACAGATTTCACTTCATAAAATCATTTTAATCATTTCTCTTTTTAACTGGGCCCAGAGCTCGATTGCTGGAATTTGCATATTTGTCATTCCTCTGTGCCTTCTGCCTCTGTTTCGTCTCTTTCTTGCCCCCTTTTCAAGTTTTCCCTGGACTTTACTGAGGCTTATGTGTGTCTCTGCGTGGGTATGTGTGAGTGAAAGTGTGTGTGTGTGTGTGTGTGTGTGAGTGCACGGATGTGTAAGTGCGCTCGTGTAGCGAGAACATCATTGCCAAGCTGTGATACAGCCTGCTCTTTTTCATCACACAGTACAAAGGATTTTGCTTACACACACACATTTCCTCCAGCAAAATAAGCCTTTTGGCTATTGCAGTGCCTCTAAAATACACGGGTATAAAAACTACAAGTGTAGCGCAGGCATACATTAACGCTCTCGCATAAAGAGAAAGTGTCAGGTGAGGAGGCGAGGCACCAGCCTGCCGCTGTTTTCAGCCGTTTGCATCATCAGGTAAAATTGTTTCATATTCCAGAGAAAGTCTTGCAAGAAGGCGCGTTAATTAAGGCAGAGAAGGAGACTGTGGTGCCTTAGATGACACATGCACACGCACATGCACAAGCACACACACACACACAAACACACTGAAACTCACACAAACAGGAGCTCCTGCACACATGCGGCACATAATCACACTCAGTATGCACTTGTACGCACACACACCTCACTGAGTCAGTCATGCACATGCAATTGCACACTGAGTCACACAGCTGAGGATACATGCAGGCACACATTGACAGTATGGCATGCGTGCGTGCGCACACACACACACACACACACACCACACACACACACACACACACACACCCTCAGATTTGGTGTTTGTCTTCCCGTGGGCTATTCTGTTCTTGGATCAATGGTTAAAACAATCCTATTAGCTAATTAAGGCAAACTGGTTAATAAAGCGGGCCGTGGCTCTGAGGGACACGTCTCAGTGGGATTGAACCACAAAGGTGCAAACAACAGGGAGATTTACTGATTTGTCAGGAGGATTACACGACCTGTCATGTTATTTGTGCGGAAGGCTCCTTTATTGAAGACAGGGATCTTCAGACTTCACAAGAAGCACTTTGATGTTTCATCAACTTTCCTTTTGAATACTGAATCAAGAAGGCAACTGCTGTGACTGGGAGCTGATAGTTGTTCTACCCTTTTGAAGTTTAAGAGAAAATCCGCCTTAAAACACTGAAGTATCGCTGTTGTTTGGTTGTGGGTTTTTAAAAATTTTTTCCTGGCCAAACATAAAGCAGATGATGTGATGTTGAAGTATCATCTCCAGTACAGATATGAAGAAGTTTAACAACAGAATGTTTTTTCAGCTCAGCTTTTGAACCTATAAGGTTTTCTGTTGACTGAGATGTTGACACTCTTGATAATCTTCAATACAGATAATTGACATGATGTATTTTTTTGGTTTGTTTTTTTGAATTTGGCGAAAAACTAACTTTCACCCAAGAGACCGCTGTTCGTTTTCTATTTAAAACCAAAAGTCAAGTATGTCATGTGACATTACATTAGGTAAATAACAAACATACTTTTAATGTCTAACTAAGATGTTTTTTCTAAACCTAACCATTTGCTTTTGTTGCCTAACCCTGAGGACGTTTTACTGACTTACTTTCGATGTCAGATCACCAGATTAAAGAGCAATGGCTTCCTATTACAGCCACCTATTTGCACTGATGTTTGAACAGTCAAACAGGACCAGATTAAATCTGGTTGGGGATCTTCGTTGCATGCCTCCTCTTGTTTCCTGTCAGCTAGCTCAAAAAACAATGACATTGATCAACTGTGCGAGCATCTTATAACAACGCAAACTTGTGTTTATTGTGAGGTGGCACCCTCTAGTGACTGTAGTAATTATTACAGGAGCAGAGGAGGAAGTGATGTAATATAGCATAAGCGGCGTAATGCTGTGTAAATATCAGAGAAGCCCCTATAGGATCAGCAGAAAGGGTTAATGGGTCAAGCAAACACAGGACTTTTAATCTGGAAGACTGGTGCTCATGTCCCATAGTCCACGTGTACTTCTTTTAATGACAACTGCAAATATTTTAGCATTCTACGCTATTGATATATACAAGGTACAAGGTAGATTTATTGTCCTTATGTGACGTGTGTCGTGTGACGTATATCAAGTGACTTATGTCAGACCTTAGTTACAAATTTACATATTTAATGCCAAATAATGATGTTTTCCCTAAACCTTACCATGTAGTTTTGTTGCATGAACCTAACCAGGTAGTTTTTCATGTCATTGAGAACGTGTTCATAACTGAAACCATCAGAACCGTTATATATGTCATTTTGGGGCTGGTCATATAAGTTGTTTTGAATGTCAGTGAAATCAACCTATTCTGCCATCTAAGTATGAGAAACTGTTGTTCCTATCCCTCTCTATTGAATTTTGCATTCAAATACAGGCTGGGATACTCCAAAATTACTGATTACAGACAAGAAAATGTTCTTCAAGCACTTTTCGGCAGAGCAAGGAGAAAAGAAGGCACAATGCTACAAATATTGCAACTCAAAAAAAGCCTAAATAGACCAGAATGCTCCCAGTTAGACATTTTCAGTGAATGATCAGACTCTTGAACAACTCTCATCACACATACAGGTACATTTATAATCAACAGTTCAACACAAGCTTGCAACTCTTCTACTGGCACAAAAATGAGATCAATGGCAAGTCAAGATGGGCAGATCCGAAGAATTTTATAATGTACTTTATCTATTTATAATAAAGTAATCAAACCCAGATGACCGTGCCAAAATATAAATGTTTTTTCCCCACAAACCCTGGCAGGAAAAATGATCAGGATTTTCCCAGACTGGAACTCTGCGCAGCTTTCATCTTCAGGACTCAAAGTAAAACTGAGCTGAGCTGAGACAAAACAATGGAAATGGAAGCTGTTTCCTATAGAGAAGGAGAAGACGGAGCTGCTGGGATCTGATATCCTGCTGACATGAGTGATTTACATGTGGGTCATGTTATGCATGATTTATGCAAAATTAACAGCTATTACAGGCAAGGGCCCTCTTCTTCGTGTCTAACTCTGTACAGAACAACGCACGGTCTCCTGGGACAGACTGCGGTGTGTGTGTGAGTGTGAGTGTGTGTGTGTGAGAGTGAGAGAGAGATTGTGACATAAAGACAAAAAGGAGGAGACAGAGAACATTTCTGTTTGTGACGTGATATTTGAGTGTGCATGGATGTGTGTGTATTTATCTGTGTTTATGAGTGAGTGAGTGAGTGTGTGTGTGTGTGTGTGTGTGTGTGTGTGTGTGTGGCCTGTCAGCCTGCAGCAGGGACTCAGATCGTGGAGGAGAGAGCCGCACTGACAGAGAACAGAGATGTAATTAACCCTACGGGATACCCACCCTTCTCCCCCTTCTCCTCCTAACCCCAACGCACGCACGCACGCACGCACTCACGCACGCACGCACGCACGCACGCACGCACGCACGCACGCACTCACACACACACACACACACACACACACACACACACACACACACACACACACACACCAGGTGAGTGTGCACGCACAGCCCTCTATCTCTTTTGCCCCCTCCACTTTCAAATTCGCTGTCTATCTCCCATGTGCTCACCTCTTGTCTCTCCCTTTCCTCGTTCACTTTCTTTTTCTTTCATCTCTTCTTTGCTCTTTCTCTTTCCAGGTTTACCCACGTATCTGTCTTTTCTTGTCTCTCTTCCTTAATATCTGTCTTCTCTCTTCTTACCAAACTTTGTCTATCTTTCCCTTTTTCTACTTTATCTTTAGCCTCCTTTCTTTTTATCTTTAGCAAGTTTCCCTTCCTTTACCATCCTTTGCTCTCACATCTCTTTGTTTCTCTTCCTCTCCTCCCTCCATCTCCTCTCTGGCTCTCATCTCTCTCCACATCCTTGAATATTTCTTTTCTCTTGTGTTTCTATCATCTTCCCACCCTCTCCCTCTGCCTGTCTTTCCCTGTCTTTACACTCATCTCTGTCCATCTCTCTTCCCAGCCTTCCTTCTTCCTTCCTTCCTCCTCTTCATTCTTACCGCCCTGCATCATTACCCTGAGGGATGATGTTAGGTATATCTTATCTTCCTCTCTCTCCCTCTCATTGCATAATGACCCAGTGGTACAATAGACAGAGCTTCACAATAACCGCCTCCATGTCCAAACATATTATCCTTAATGTCTTTAATATCTTTTATTCACACTGTCCTCTATTTTCCATCAGACCGAGCTTTATTAAACATCCATACAAGTACTATCTAGCTGGCTCTTTATCAATTTAAACTCCTAATGTTTAAGTATTAAGTATATGTACATGGCTTTTTAAAGACAATTTTATTAAACATGAGCTTAAGTATTAAGATTCAGTGAAAAACACTGACTTGCCTAGAATAGATGGGCTGTACTAAAAAACTCAAACAAGTGCAAGTTAACATCAGTTAACAGGATTTTGATAGACTTTTAAGACACATGTCCACTGTCTAACCTGACATACGTTTATGGAGGCATCTAGGCAATTAAGTAACTTCCAGGTTTGAATCTGCCCAAAAACTGCCAATGGGCAACAAACACCAGCCATGTTTCATTGTGTTGCATCATGTGATATCAGCGGAGCACACTAGGCTCATCACTCACACAAAAACATAAGACAAGTACGTAATTTCTCAGTGCTTCCAAAATGCTTTCTTGTTTTTTTACTTCAAGCACGGCAAAAAGTATATTTCTATGGAAGTATGATAATCTTATATTTAGATTTGAAACTAGTCTGATTTGAGTATGGGTTTGATTATCTGGTGCTGACTATGCAAGGCTGTTGTTCTAGTGCATAGGATTTAGTGGCATACAGCAGTGAGATAGCAGAACTGAATTTTCTCCAGTGGGTCAAGCATGTAGGAGAACTACGGTGGCTGATGCAAAACCACAAATGGCAAGATCAAGAGCAAGTTTTGGTTTGTCTATTCTGGGCTACCGTTGAACAACATGGCAGTCCCCATGGAAAATGACCCACACCATACGCAGATAAAAACAACTCATTCTACAATAAAACATAAAGATTCTTACATTCAAGTGATTATAAACTGATGAAAACAAAGTTATGAATATCATATACCATTTCTGCCCAAAGATGCTCTAAATCCTGAACATTGGACCTCAGGTAGTGCCTTGTTTTTACTATATGACTTTAGACCCGATTTTGTGCTTGCTGACAGTTTTTGGAGCTCCCCCAACGAAAGCCCCTAATCAGAGGCAAATCAGCGTTGGCTCTAAGCTGGCAAATCACCATTGGCTCTGCACTCAAAACTGGCATTTGAGCACAATGGGTGAGCTGTTCAAAGACGCGCGCCAATACATCACAGAGACTCACAGACCAAGTTATCTAGCATGCTAAAGATATGCTAAAGAATGTCATTATTTTTTCAGGCATTTGGTCATAAAACAAAGTTTTGGACAAACTGAAATTCTGACCTGATGATGGTGCTAAATAAAAGTCTGAGGTTCACCAATGTTAATGAGATTCCTCCTCTGGGAGTCATGAGTATCTGTACCAAATTTTACTGCAGTCCACCCTGTTATGTGCCACTCAAAACCAAAAAGGTCAACCTCATGGTTGAGCAAGAGGAAAAGCCAGGGGATCACTAAAGTCTTTTGGACACATCATCTGGGAAACATCAAAGTCTATACAAAATGTCAGGGCAAATCCAATAGTTGATGAGATATCTGTTTCAGCTGTCATTCTTCTTTGGAGGACAGTTATTAAAGAAAAACAAACGACCTGCAGCAGTGATGTGCCAAACTCAACAAGATAAAAAAATTGATGCTTTCCTGAGTGTTGACGCCCATCAATAAAATGGGGCATTGGTGTATTCTGACTTGCTGCCACACATGTTGTTGCCCTTTGGTGCCTGATAGTATTTCTTTAGCTCACTTGTCTTTTCTGTGACTGACAGAGATGAATCTTATCTGGATCACATTTTCCAAGCAGTTCCGAGGCTTTTGGTTGGCTCAACAATCAAACAAAAAAGAACAAATTTACAAACTGGTATTCTAGGCTAAAATGATATGAATGATGACACTGCTCACTCAAATCAGAAAATGCCCTCCTAAAACATAAAAAGTCAGTTGATATTTAAAATTTAAAACTTCAAGTGGGACGTCTTGTCATCTTATGAGACACGGTCCCATTATTCATTGAGGAATGCAACCGCTGCTGCATAAGAGCTTAAGACCTCCAATACGGCCACCAGGGGCCAAATACAATCTCAGGCGAGCAAATCATTCCTATGTAGAAATGAAAGGACAGTTTGTGAGGTTTGTAACCCTAAACTCAACTCCTCCACACCCTGAAGCCTTCATCCTCCTAACCCCCGCCCCCGAAAAACTGCCACGCTGACCCTCTCCGTGTATTCATGTCCCAGCTTTGCCTTCAGGCTACAGCTCGCTCCCATTTCAACTGGCGCACACCACTCTCAGGCAGGAGGGAGCACGCTGTGTGTGTGTTTGTGTGTGTGTGTGCGTATGTGTGAGTATTGTCCGTGTTTACACGCATGCCTGCATACATATCTGTCATTGTTGCGTTGTGTATGCCGTGTGCATATATTTGCCATTTCTGAAAAGGCAGTAAAGGGCAAAGTGTGGACAGGGGAGTAAAAAAAGGTGTTTGCATGAGAGAGAGAGAAAATAGAGTGAAAGTGTGTCTGTGTGGGAGGGAGGGAGAGAGGGAGGGAAAGAGAAAGCATAAACCACAGAAAAATAAGAGAGAAAAGCAAGAAAAATCGAGGATGGAGAGACACAGAAAGAGCAGTAGAAAAAAGGAGGAGAAAAAAAATAAAGGCTCCTCTGTCACTGAGTTTCACTTCAAGCATTTCTGTGACATTCCCTGGCTGACTATTTTACTCCAAAGTTGAATGGAAATGGAGAGCTTTATTAAAATCATCCGAACACAAATCCTCAACCCTGAAAAAAAAAGTTTGGACACTTCTCAAAGTAGAAAATGCTTTGCTGATGAGGCATTTTCTCAATAAGGTTCTGTCTCATTGCACAAGAGGTCTTTAAGCTTTTATATCATGTTGACTGACACATGTTTCTGCTGTCAGTTGATGCATCCTATTGGGGTGCATTGAAAAATGGCATTGTCAATTCTAAATAGTTTAATAATTTCTTTCTTTCTTTTTTTTTACGTAAAACATTTTGCCATGTTTTCAACTAATACAAAATAATCTGATTTCCACATTTTTTCAATAATGCAATATTTAGAAATGTTCAACATTACGTTGCAGCTGGGTAGAAACGGTTTGGGCCCCTTTCAAGCAGACACCAACACTGTTATAACACACTATTATATTCATTTGAATGGGACGAATGAATGGGGTGCAGACCCATAGGGGTCCAGCATAAAAGTCCAAAGAAAAAAAAGGTTGCCAAAAATTTTGAATGTAGCTTATCTGCTGCTGAAAAAGCAACACAATGTCATCTAGCAAGGTGCAATGTTAGCACAAGAGTCTTAGCCAGACCTATCTTCATACTTTGTTTTAGCACTGCGCCAACGCTGGAGAAAAGTCTGGCTGAACCCATCATAATCCTGCACCAAGGGAAAAAAAACTCCCTGAGTTGTTTGTATTTCTTTAAACCAATAACAAATGTCTTTGGTGCTGCAAAGCCTTGGATGCAGCAACGGTGCCCTTGCAAAATTGGTTCGGGAGCATAGACTGTATAAGATAATGTATGTAGCTATTGCGACATCACCCATTAGTTCCTGCACTCCCATTTTGAATCCCTGAGTCCGGAGTTTTGACTGTTGCCATTATGGATTTTTGATGCCTGAAGTAAACATATTTGGACGAGGGGATGAAGTTGCAAAGGAGTGAGGGATGGATCTGGCTCACAGACTGTGGTGATGCCTGGCAGACAGCCTCTCATTCAAATGGACCACCCTGTTAATCATGTCTAACTTTAAGCCATAATAAATTTCCAAGAGGTGCGTTACATTTAAAATTCACCCCCCTAAGGCTGTCACATATTGGGAAAGTAGCTATAGAGACAAAAACCATTCTTTTGTACCAGGCTGTTAACAGGTTCTGCTGCAGGGCCGCTGCTGGCCATTTGGGTGCCCTACTCGCTATGGCTTTTAAAAAATGTTTTAGCATCTACTTTTCTATTTTGGAGGTTCTTGTTTCTCATACAGCACTAAACGAATTGTGGAGATAGGTCCGGTTATACAAGACTAGTTTCATGTATCAACAAGGATTCTGAAAAACAGTAGCACACAGATAACAGAAGCAAAGGACTATTCTGTCCAAAATAGGTGACCAATGGCACGCTTAATACCAGCAGTCTACATCCTGTGAATCAGACTAATGGCCAATAAATACCTTTAAGTGCATTTTTCTGGTAGATTACTTCAAAAAGTATAAAAATGACCGTCAATCATCAACTACACTTCCTGCAAAGCTAACATTTGCAACAGGAGATCATTTCCTTTGGTGTTAATTTGACTCGTTTCACTAACACACCATACCTGTGACTCAGGTATCTGTATGGAATAATCTTTATGTGCAACTTATGACTCACTGCCACAATTTGGGATGTGTGCAGTACTCGCAAGTCTCTTTTGTGCATCAGGATCTGAAACATATCTCTTATAGATGAGAGAAAACGCAAGCTGGAGATAGTGTTGCGTGAAAGAATGTCATCATATGACTGCAAAGAAAGGATGATGAATTACAGATGCAGAGTTTGATATGGTATGTGCATGCAAACAATGTTAACTGCATCACTGCATCTTGTTAGATTTGCGTATTAATTGGTGTTTTCCGTTTGAATGTTTCTGTTGCATTAATCAGCCGTATAGAAATACATTTATGGTCTGCCGTGGGATATACGGGCACTGGTCACATGTGACATAGTACCAAAAAACACACAAAGTTAACAATAACAGTTCTGGGTCACATTTCAAAGCCACGTGTCCCTGCAGTCATTTAAAAACAAAGGTCAGAAGACAGCGACCTGTTAGTTTCTGATTGGCCGTCAGGGACGGCTGCATCATTCCTGTGGGATGAAGGATTTACTGCTGCCTTGTTTATTTTGATGATTTTGGGGAATATCATTCATGTAACATTTATGCCCCCAAAGCTCACAGCATTAAACTGACAGAGACGAACACAAGAGCAGACAGAGAGACAGGGGAGGACTGAGCGAGACAGACACAGAGGGACAGACACCGAGATCATAACTTTGTCACTGTGCGTCCCGGCTCACTCAGTGTTTGCTGTAAACACTGCTCAGTGATTTCCCAGTGTCCCCTCTCCACCAAACGCTGCTTTTATTTCCCCTCACAAACACTTCCAGCAGAACAGAGGAGCAGCGTGACGCCAACCGCAGAGGAGAGGCTGAGCAAACTGAGCAGTTATTGGAAATCACACACAGGGACACACACACACAGGCACACACATACTTACAAGCTCATCCATGGGCAATTACTAATGTGTAGATGCAGAGACGCATACTCTCGTACACACACACACACACACACACACACACACTGCTAGACGTAACAAAGACAACTGCATGCATGTTTTACAAGCACACAAGCACACACATACAAGAACTAACGCAGGGACAATTGCCAAACAGCACACACACATATACACACTCAGTTTACAAATTACAGAAATGCCCGCAGAGTTGAATGCACTCTCAAATCTAAATGCACTTATACACAAATATACTCAATTACAGTCCCAAAATCACTCCAAGAAGGCACGGCTGGATACAAACACAGACATTTTCCTTTGCCTTCCCACACACGCACACACTGTACAGCTAACACACACAAAGACTTGACTTACATGTAAGACATTGCTGGAATACAAGAATTTAAGGATCACATCTCATACTGGCGTTATGCTATTTTTCTTTTTCTCTCAGTTAAATTCTTTCAGTTTCAATTTGCTTCATTGGCACAACATATAAAATACACTTGTGTGTCCAAAACATATAGAAAAGCAAAATAGTGGGTGGAGAAAAGGAAACGTGGCTACATTAAGGTACAATCTACTGATGTAGGAAAAGTATTGATGGATTATTATGGTTTCTAGTATTCAAGTCATGACATCTCTTCAATAAAGTCATGGTCACACACAACTAAACTAAAAGTACTGTAATTGACTACATGTCAAGAATGTTAACAGACCGTTTAAAACTTTAAAACCTGAGTAAACTGACTTGAGTTGGAAAGAAGGCAATAAGCAATGGAAGAAGAAATTACTCGAAATGTATCAAGAAATTAGTGAAAAGTACAAGAGAATTACCTAAAAATTATTATTAAAAAAAACAGAAACAAGGAACTGACCGGGAAAAAAAGTGTGCAAAAATTATAATAATTTTGTAATATTTAGGATAATTATAAACATAGTTTGTGCTAAGCGTTTTTCTTTTTTTTGCCCGAGAAATTTTCCATAGCTTTTAAGAAATAACGTTCTAAATCTACAATTTTTTTGCAGTTTGTGGAACATGTTTGCCAAGTTGCCCATTGTCTTTTTTCACGAGTACAGAAGCAGATACAGAGAGAGAGCCAGCCACCCCTCTCTCTTTCCCTTAAACTCAGACCAAACTGTAAAACGTAATATTGCTGATTAAATATAAACCAATATTTTGTTACTATTTTGCCTATTTCTTGCCTAAAATGTCTTCAGAACCATATTTTAGTGTACTTTTTGGCTGTAATACAAGAGTTTGCCAAGAGGAAGTCTGCACCATACTATTTTCTGTATTGTAAAAACAGAGGATAAAAACACTGAGATCAAAGAGAATACATGGGCAGCGCTGATCATTTATGAACCATGATTCTGTTATTTCGTTGTCTATTTCTTGCCTAAAAAAATTTCACAAACATATTTGAGCTCACTGATTGACTGTGATTCGAGATCATTTCTTACGACCACCATATTATTTCCTGTGTCAAAACAGCCAAGCTCGCATTATGAAGCATTTATTGGACTGCTGCAGCGAAGGGCATTCTTGTAGTTGTAGGTTTTCTACCTCTTGAGTAGAAACAAATGCCACAGCATTTTTGCTCTGTTTTCTCTGGTCATGTAAGTATTTGTGTCTTTCTACGGCATAGAAAGCCCATTTTATGGAAAAAACATCTTCTCGGCAAAGCGATATGTCTTTAAGGAATACAAAATCTTTGTTTCCTGATATCTCAACACACAGCATTTACTGATTGTTGTGGCACTAAAAACTGGGTCGGTGGCCCACCATGACAGAATAAATGTCAATGACAGTGGATGCACGAAATGCTTTGATGTGGAATGGTCACCTCATGGTCGATAACCAAGCCCACTTAAAAAGGTCAGTAACAGACAAATCTTGCATATCGAACAACAATACAAAAATAAAACCTGGAATTACTAAAGTGAAAATTAAAGAAGGTTAAGTTTTTTTACACATATGTTAATAAAAGCTTTGATCTGACAAAAGAAATTTACTCAGCAGTTCATTTTGACACATTTCACCAATGACAACAAACACCATATTTGCGAGCCATACATGAGCGAGACCTGTATGACTCACAAATTTATTTGTAATTTGCAAGCGACGATCATTTGTGAAACGGGACGCTATCTCCATTTGTGATCTGCATGTAAGCACTGCTCAGAAATTGCTTTTTGGAAATGGGCCCCTGGTTCATAGCTTATTTACTGTGACACAAACACACCCACACACGTGTAAAGAAACACACACTCGTACAGAACGTCGTTGAAGTCCTACTGAAGTTCAGCTTCCCGAAAGAGAACGTGGCCTAATCATCGCTGTGTTGAAACCATCCTCACTACGCTGCTGTCGACTTCAAACAACTGGGTTGTGTTAGTTTGACTCCGGAAAACTGGCAGGAGAGACACACACAAACACCATGTGCACGTGCTTGCAAACACACACACACACACTTGCAGCAATCCCTCCCCTCTCTTCCTATCTGCTTCTCCCTGCAGCTCTCTCTCAGTCTCTTTAATTGACTTCTGCTTTCTTACATTTCATTTCATCTCTTATTTCAGTTTTATTTCCCCCTTTTTTATGATCCCCCTCTGTCTTCAATTATTCATCCCTCTCTCTTTCTTTCTCTGATTTCTTTCCATCTGGTCTTGGTGATGTTTAATTCACCTCTTCATTTGGAGGAGGGGGGGGCGACTGCTGCTGTGTGTTGTTAATTGGTTTTTAAGAGCGGTAAGTACACACACGTATGCACACATGCATTCGCACATAGCCACTTGCACACACACGTTCAGCCACACACACACACCCCTCCCCTCCCTCCGCTGTTAGAGCACACTGTACATGTCTGCTAGCATTAACATCACCAAATGAGCACGGAGTGAAAAAGCATGTGAGACGAGGAGGGCAATTGTGTATGTGTGTGCGGAGGGGAGATTATGTTTGTGTGAATGTGTGTTTTTTGGTGCATGTGAGCGAGTGCGTATGAGTGAGCAGGTCAATGCTGTGAATGTTGCATTCGATAAAAATTAGACCAAGTGCATGGATGAGTGTGTGTGTGTGTGTGTGTGTGCGCGCGCGCTCTCGTACTTCTATCTTTGTGAGGACCCACTGGAGAGTTTGTGGTGAGGACATGTTTGGAAAGTGAGGACAGTTTGGTCAGTCCTCACTTCTGGAATGTTTTGGTGTTTAGATATAGTTTCTGGTTTGGTTTTAGAATTAGGTTAAGTTTTGTGTGAGGGGTTGGCATAAAGTTGTGATGATTAAAGTCTGGGTTAGGATTTCGCTGGTGAGAGTCCTTACAAATTTATTAGTACAAACTATGCGTGTTGTCTGCGGGAATGCAGTCGAATGTAAACAAACAAAAAAAAATCAACGTAGATATAGACCTCTTTTTGTGAAAAAAAACAACTGGCAAACACAGAGCCTTGACATCTAGATGTTCCACTTTGTTCACTAGCTAGTCAATAACTGTCTTTCAGCTGTTTAGTGCTGAACAGTGGCTTACTCAAAACTTATTTTGTTGTTGTAGTTGCAGAAAAAAAATGCTGACTGCCACTGGAAACAAGGTTAAGAGTGCCAAGATTCAACCAAATAGTGTCCTAAAATCAAAACTCAGAGCAAAAAGAAAGTACAAAATCTCTGTAGGGTTGTAGATTTGGCAAAAATGTTATGTGGCTCCATTACTGTAAGCAACCCCTTTTATGTTAGATGACTTAACTTGATACAACTATATAAGATATATTGACTGAGTTTAAGTAAACTCAAACTGATGATTGTGACCAAGCATTATATATATTCTTTACCATCTGTTCCACATCCAAGACATTAAATATGTCACCTTTAAAAACAAGAAAATGTGAGGAAAATACTAAAAACACATCCATAGTCAATTTTCTCAGTTTCATGTATAAAGGCAGTCATTAAATATATCTTGTTTAAATACCTGGATAAAAATGCACAATGAAAACCTGGAATGAGTAGATATAGGATATTTACATGACAGTGGAGTAATAAAATAAATATGTTTGTAGTAAATCTCTTTAAGGGGGGATTTAAGGAGAAGACATGGGGTTAAAGTCAAATGTGTGGGCCAATGCGTGCCATTAAAGAGGACTCATACATATAAGTGCTTACAGTATGTGAGCATGTGAGTGACTTACAAGTGAATGTCTGCAAGTATGTTCTGTGCGTGTGTGCGTGTGTGCGTGTGTTCTCCGCATTCCCAGACAACGCTGCAGCCACATCATTAGCCACATCCTCTGACTCCAACCTGGCCGTCGGATCAGAGGAATGGAATTAAGTCGGGAGCAGATTAGTCATTATCCAAATAATGACCTCGCTCAGCAATGGCTGTGCGATTTCCCCTTCAATAAGAATTGGTGATGTGAACTCCACTGAGGCAGAGGAGATGAGATTCTGCTGTGAAGTGAAACGGTGACGAGAGAAATAACCTCGCTGTAGCCCTGTGAACACTAGGACGAAAAAAAAAAAGTCGACTGCAAACAGGGATGTGGACATTTTAATCTTAATGATGATGGGGGGAAAAAAAAGGGTCGGAGGAAAAATCCGCAGCCGCTGCTGCCACATGGATGAAATGTTCATACGGTTTAATCTAATTGTTAATAAGTTACTGTGGTAATGAGTGAATTTTCATGGAGTTGCTGCAGTAATGCAGCATGAACAAGAGCTGGGCTTCCTTCCAAGAAGTAGAAAAGCGGAATGTAAATGTCAAGTTTTATGCTCACTCGAGGTAAAAAAGAAAGGTCTGCAGGTTAAGAAATTCTTTGTGAGATGTTCTTTGTAAACTGTGACCTCCCCGTGAAAAAGAAACGTACGCGCTGTCTCTCCCAAGCATAATGCTCCAGCGTGGCTGTAGTCAGTGCCTTACAGTATGCAAAGTGCATTCCTGGATTTCCATCTTGAAAATGAAAGCATGAAATATCACTTACGCTATCCGACACGAAAGCATGATAACAACTTGCCAAATAGAAATCAGTTCTTGAAAGTCTGTGTGGAAATTCAATTTATTTCCTTCAAGGCGGCTGATGGAAACACACCTAATTTGCATTTTATTTTTTCCCTAGCATTTCAAAAAATTCCCTTCCCTTCCCACAGCGTCTGCCTGACATCTTTCTTGCAGTTCCTCCACGTCTTAATGCATAGATATAATAGAGCTGCATGGAGAGGGTGTGAAAGCTTGCCAGAGCCGTGCGTTGGAGGCCCCCCTTTTTTGTCAGAACTTCACAGCCCAGCAGCATTCAACATTCATCATCTTTTTTCTCTGATGTAAGTGCAAGATACCTCAGCTACCACACACTTTGAAGATCTTATCTTTTGCTAGTGCAAAGAATGTAAAATATGAAAAAAAGACCTTTCAGATCCGTATGTGCTAATTTGGACTCTGTCGCACACTGTATGTTTTAGATCTGGCATGTGGAGTTATGGTTTAGGGAATCCCTGTAGTCCTGGCCTAATGCTTAATTTAAGAGCAATGTATTAAGGCAATATTTGAGATCATCCTCATTTTCAGTGTTGCAGAAATTAAAACATTAGGCTAATTTTTATGTGGTGAAACCTCAAGATGTGTGTGTTTTCTGTTTCCGGAGCCTGGTGCTGTGCTGCATCTCAGAGATCATCTGTCAGTCAATCAGCGCTGTGGTAAAGAGACGAGGCATCGCAATTCAATCAGGAGATGCCTGATTTCAAGGTATATTTCTCGAGGGGAGCCGGATTCTCTTTGCCCTGATAATTAGGCTGAATTCGGTTTGTCTTTGGGAAAATACACTTTTAAAAGTGATCTTAGTGAAATCTGCTGCAAGGGTAGAATCAAGGTAATAGGTTGGATCACTGCTCTAAATGGGAGAAGTCTTTCTCTTTCTCTCTTAATCACAGCGGTAGTAGCAAGGAAAAGCACAGCTGCAGCCTCTCAAAGCAATGATACTCTGACAGACTGGCAGACTCCTGCATAGACTTCCTGCAGATGAAGTTTTATTTTCTATGATGAAATCAGAGTTTTTGAGTTGGTGGTGCTATTTTGTGACTATTGCTGCTCGAGCCGACTACAGAGCCAAAGAAAGATGTTGATACACTAGGGTTAGACTTATTCATTCATTCATTTATTTATTTAAAAAAAAGAAATATCATCAATATGCTGAGAGTTCAAAGGTTTTCAAACTTGTAAAAGGTATCTAAAAGTAGCATTAGGAACCTGATGTCCCACCAGATTTCAAAGGGTTAATAACTGAGTGCCCTGCAGTGAGGATTGCAAAGGATACAATGGTTGCATCCTACAAAAGTGTAGAAAATGAGGTTCATTACTCTTTAAGCGGAGCCATGGACATGGGATGACTCTTGTCAACTTGTCATGGCATTGGAAGTCTATAGATGCAGACCTTGAAGGCTTTTTTGAGGACTTTGTGACCCCTACATTGGGACACAGCATGGGTTTCCTCACTGACAGCATCCATTAGACAACTCAACATCTTTCATGTTAAAGCATTTCCACATTGGCTGCAACATTAAGCTGAGATGGCTGCTACTCGAGTCCTTCAAAACAAACAGAAAATGCATCATTTCCTGTGCTGCAGATGATTTCTCTGCTAAAGACCGACACTATCAAACACAGAGAGTTTAGAGCAGCCGGTATAACAGCTCCTCAAGAGGTGGGTTTTTCTCATGAATCACTGCTGTCGAGGCAAAACCAATGTTTGTGACCAAACCAGTTGGTCGCAAGGTGTTTAACAGAGCAACCGAGGACACAAACAGACAAATACAGCAAGTGACTGTCACACGGTCCGTCCGTCTTTCTGTCTGTCTGTCTTTTTGTTTGTCTCTCTGCTGTCTGTTCCGATTTGTATCCGGCTGTGGATCACTGCGTCTCGCTCTGTCTTTCCCTCTCCCACCGTCACTCTCTTTCCGCTCATCGTTTTTTCAGTCTGTAGGCGTGTCTGTCGGTCTCTGTCAATCACTCCCTTCTGCTGCTGCCTCTACTGTGTATGTGTGTGTGTATGATTTTTTAAAACTCATCTCCCACTGTCTTCATCTCTCTTTCTCTGTGCCCTCTCCAGCTCATGTCTCCTCTCTCTTATCTTTCCCCGTCTCGCTGTCAGTCTGTCTATTTCAATCCGTCTATTTATCTGTTTATCTCGATCTGTTTTGGCTCAGCTTTTTTTTTTTCCAGAGGTAGTGTCGATGCTATTTCACGTGCACACACAGACACACACACATAAATATGAACACACACACACATTCACACACCAGCCTGCCTTCCTTCTCTGGGCTCCACGGGGACATGTAAGTGGGACAAGGGGGAGAGAACAAACAGATCAAACTTCAATCTAGGCTTTTCACTCTTTCCTCCTACTTTTACGACCCCCCCCCACCCGTGACACACACATACACACAGACACACATGTACACACACACTCTCTTCCTCCTCCCCTCCTTCTTCCCCTCCTTCTCATCCTTGATACACACTCTTCTTTGCCCAGATCTACCAGCCTGTTTGGCACGGTCGACTTGTTTCAAATACACACAACCACTGGTATATATGCACACACACACACACACACACACACTAAGAGAAAGAAGGGGGTATACAAAACTCTTTAAAAAAATACACAAACAAGCACACACACACAGAAACACATGATAAAAATTGCAAACACACTGCCTACTTAAAATTGCTAATTGGCTTGTTGACAGTGAAATATTTAAAATGAACCATGAATAATATAAAGAGACATCGATTGTATATTTGCTGTGTGAATAAAACATGAATGTTCCATGTCTCTTCCATCTCTTGCATGCTCTTACCCCCACTGCCTGTCTCGCAATCAAATTAAGTTCAAATTAATTCAGCTTTATGTTTTGATCAAAAAAAATATTATATATACATAATAGATATGTTTTTAAAAGCAATTAAAGTGCATGGAATCAAACAACTAGTTTCTCCCTCTCAGCTCCCATCCAGGTCACTGTGTCCCCGTCTGTTCACACTTCCACACATTTGCAGACCTCCATCACTCCAGTTCTCGCTCTCTCTCTCTCTCTTGCTCTGTCTTTTTCTCAACACACCTCTTTACTTCTCTTTCACTCTATCTGCAGGTGTCAGGATTTTTTTTTGATTTATTGTTGTTCTCAAATGAATAACTCATGATCAAAAGTTTTGCTGAGTTTTCTATGAATACTGAATTAATTAATTTATATTGCATGATATCTTTAGGGGCACATATACTATTATGAAGTGTAAATCCAAGCTGGCGAGGTCTGCAACAACTATTTTAAACTTAAGTGTTCTTCCAACTTCCAACCCATTTCTGTTTCAGCATGATAATTTCCCCATGGACAAAGACGGGTCCATGAAGAATTGGTTTTCCCAGTCTGGTGTTGAAGGACTTGACTGTGCTGCACAGACACTGGATCTTAACCTCATCCAACAGCTTTGGGATGAACATGTAAGTGACCCTACATCAGCTTTATCAGCGTTAATATCATTTATGTTCTTGTAACTTAAAGGAAGCAGCAAATCCTGGAGGTCAGGTTCCCAAATCTTGTGGAAAAAGTCAAAGGATGTCAGAGTGGGAAAACAGGTGCCTGTATTTTAAGCTGCATCATGATCTCTCCCTGAACCAAGCCAAGCTGTTTTTGTGTCTAAACCTAAACCAAACCTTAAACATAGTGTCACATGATAAAACTGATTTATTTTTCAACAGTAATTTATCAAGATTAGGAAAGCACAGACAAATGATGCCTTCTTGCCAATAGGGGCATCAGATCATAAAACACTTCAATATGTTGTCCTGGAATGCATAGACATGTATTTTGTGATGTATCTTGTCATTTAACTGAACTGACTGTCTGCACACGGTTCTCATCATAGAGGTGGCTGAGTTCTCACAGTGCAAACACTGCGAACATTGCTGTGGAAACCTGGGTTGGAACTGGAGAGTGTCGGGATGCTGCCATCCCGCAACCATGAGTTAGTATGGTATTATCAGTAGTAACCATCGTATGAGCACAATGTGCAGTGGCACTGATTAGCTAGCCAGTGGATACACACATGTTCTAACATGCATGCATGCACCATCTACCACAATAACACACAGAGATAGTGTGACTTTCTACTCCGCTCAGGACGCGATTACTGGATTATAACTTTAGATAGTGAATAGTGGTTTGCTGCTATATTAGGCTTACTGTCATGTACAGCAGCATAAATGTCAGCAATACTATAGTGTATGTGTGTGTATGTGTCTTTATTGACATACGGAAAACCCCAAAAACCTAAAAAAAACAAACAAAAAAAAACAACAGAAAATGCTCTCACACATTTGCTTCTAGTCTTTTTCCTCTCATCTCACCCTCTTTCTCTCTGTCTCTCCCATTTCAATATCTCTCCTAACTACTCTTGTTTTTCTATGTTTTCCTTCCCTCCCTCTCTCTTTCTCTCCCTCCCTCATTTCTCAGTTTTAATTAGCTGGTAGCCTGAGGTCAACCTCTGCTCCTCCGCATTAGCGCACACAGAAACACACTCGCACACACGTATACATACACTTTTTATGTTTGTGTGTGTGTTATGACAAGCAAAAGTGATTTCCCTCACTCTTTTCCAACAGCAGATACGTGTACTGATTCCTCCTTTGATGGTCAGAGTGAAAGAGTTTAAACTCCCATGATGCAGAGCAGAAACATGACATGAAGTGTGTGTGCGTGCATTAAGATTGTGAAGCATTTGAGCATCTGTAAGCATCTGTGTGTGTGTGTGAGTTGTGTTTGTGTGTATAGGTGAAAGCACTTTTCAGGGTGTGTGTGAAGTGCATGAGTGTATGTACCATATGTATAATGACGTGTGAATGTGTGCAGTCTTGTATGATGTGTGTGTGCATACATATGTGTGTAGACTGCAGCCCCCTGGAGGTTCTTACGACATGCGACATTAGCAGTGACACAGAAAAGATGCATCAGTTCTATTTCTCTCTCTCACACACACACACACACACGCACACACACTAGTTTCCACCACCTCTTCAAAAAAAAAATCCTGGACTTCTCTTCCAATTTGATGAATATTTCATTTGGGGTTTTTTACTCTAAAAATCATCAGTGAGAAAAATCATGTTTTTGTGACCGACTGCTGCAGGGAGGAGGGAAATGAGAGCAATCTCTGTGGAGTTGGACCGGGGACTTGCTTTTTAACGGGGGCTCTTTGCTCCCGCATGTGGAGCCCTGGGACTAGAGTGTGCATGTGCACTTTACACATGTACATGTTTTTTAGTCAGAAGGCATTTTGAGTGTGTCTGCTACTTGAACTGTGTGTAGGCATGTGCTGTTATTTTTTGTTGTTGTTTGTGCACCCATACTGTACACGCTTGTGTTTCTGTGTCTGCATATCAGTAAATCTCTATCTGTTAGTGTGTGTCTGTGTGTGTGCGTGTGTGGGAGTGTGTGTGTGTGAGAGAGACAGGGCAGAAGGTTTTTCATTAGACAAAGTATGAGGGAGGTGGAGGAAGATGCGAGGGAGGCTGGAGGGAGAAAAACCCAGTCACAGGACTATCAGCAGGGAAGCAGCACCTCAGACCAGCAGCACACATACACATAGTCATACAGTACACACACATATAGTGTATAAACACACACAACAGCACTGCTTCAAGAGGAGCTCTGCAGCAATGTGTGTGTGTGTGTGTGTGTGTCCACGTGAGACAAAGAAAGCAAATGTTCCATATTATACACTGAGTCTTTTGTTTCAGTGTAATTTACTTTAACTTGCTGCTGTATGTTCAAATGTTAATTTGAATTAAAATTAACTCATTGTTCTATGTTGCTTTGAGTTATCCCTTGTGTCTGAAAAGCAGCATGACACAATTGATCTAATTTTCAGTGTTGGAAAAAGTACTTAGATCTTTGAGAGCAAAAATAGAAATAACAGAACATAACTTAAAAAGTGCCCTCAGTAGAGTACAGATCTCCACCAGGCAGCTGTGACCCGACTACCCAAGCTAGTCATGGCCACTCTGGACAATTCTCATAGCAGGAGATACGATAGTTCTATAATTATCAGGATGAATGTGTTTTTCTATGACTGAAAAAAACAGCCAAACATCTTTGATCCATTTTTTGGACCCATTTTAATGGTATTAACATTGTCTGCACAACATAGTAGGATATAACAACAATAAACTCAATTTAAACAGACAAAGAAAGAAACTAAACCTTTTCACTTACTTATGGTAAAAGCACAACTATCAAGATAAAATGACCAAATCGAAAAAAATCTGCAAGTCCACGAAATCAGGCATGCAAAACACTTCGATTCCCTGTATGGTATTTTGTTGTGCGTAGGACGGACTAAAATCGTGTTACAACCAGATGGAATTGTCCCTCCGGACTCCCCTACAGTCAAGATTCCAGTAAAGACAACAAAAATAATGAATTAATCATCACGTAATGTGCCTAACATCCGTGGATCATAACATTTTGGGTATAAAATCAATCTGCAGATTCTCAGGTTCAAAATGGAACCAAACTTTTGAGCCACGACAAAGGGCCAAATGTGGCCTGCAATGGACAATGAGGCATGCTGTTTTTAGCTGAGATGATTTCCGGAAAACCTGTAGCACCTATCAGCCAGTCGAGAGAAGTGAGTAGTCAGCAGTCAATGACGTCATGAAACAGTCAATAACGTCATGAAACAGTCAATAAATAGGTTTTTCAACATCTGTGAATCAAAGCAACCATGAGAGGTCCTTGAGCATACAGTCATACATGTGCACAGCAATTATTAGGCTGATTGGTCCAGTAGTTTGGAATATGTAGCTAGTTCAGCTGGCATTGTCAATTTGCTGAGCAGTTATGGGGATGCATCAGACTTTTTGAGCTTGCCATACTACAGTGTATGAGTTGAACAAAAAAAATTAAAGAACAAAGTGAGCCAAAGGTAAATGTAGCTAAAAAGAACAATTTTCATTTTGAAACATAGTGAAGTGAGCTTCTGTCTTTTACTACTACAACAAAATGGAAATTTTAAAAAAAGATACAAGAACTGACAACTACTACTCATTTTCCTGGCTTTAAATCAGTAATCCAAAACAAGTGTCTATTAATTACATTTCTTATCCATTTTTTCAACAAATAAGAAGACCCCCTTGCATTGTTATTACATTGTGAATTATCCCACATATCCTTTTAACACCTTTATTTGCACACTGCGAAAAGAACCTAAGAGAAAAGCTTGCAAGACTTTAAGACTTGAAGAACATTTTCACTTGTATTACTCAACACAAAGAAGTAATCTTGGTATTCAAGCCTCTTCTATGTAGCCCTGATCACTGCATATTGACAGTATTGTGTGCTCACATGTACTTCATCTCTTCATCTCATTTCACAAAACCCTTCTTTTCCTCCAACGCTCAAACAAACCTGTTCCAGTGTTTACCCACAAACCCTTTCACATACAGCACACACTCAAACACATTCTCGCACACACTCCTAGATATCAAACACTGAGAGATATGAATCACAAATAGCTCACTTCCTCTCGCGGCCTGAATGAGCGTCACGCTCAGAAACATTAGAATAAAAGCAATTTTTTGTTCTTTTTCTCTTTCAAACAAAACACACACAAAAATCAACTGTTGACATCCTCGGGGGAGAAAGCGTCATTTATAGTGTTTCAGTATACATTTGGACAGATCGTCATGTATACCACCTAGTGCTTTGTAACCGGGATATCTACAGATTTTTATTTTTACTTTTCTGCCTAGAGGTGGATTTAAGACCATTTACCTCTAACTCTTGATATCAACTGTAACTTTCTTTAAATTATTAACAATCTTCTCCACACTGTGTACATATTTTTTATATGCTTGTTCCAACACTGAAGCTCTATTTTGGACACACTGAGTGAAATATTTAAAGCAAAGATGCCCTGTTTTTATGACTGCACTGTTCCTGTCAAATACTCTTGCTGTTTTGTGCATCATTTATGCATATTTCCTCAAAAATCTATGCTGACATATTTGCTATCCTTTGAAATGTTTGAATTATTATTAGATTTGAAATAATCATGGGTCTATACAAGTTTGTAATAGTGATCTACTTGCAAATCCAACAAGTACAAGAGGTCAAAATTGAAAAAGAAACTGGCAAAACAAACTATTAGGGCTGACAAATGTTCTGAAACTTTACCATGTATGAGTTGAATATGACAATGTACAGTACGAAATAAGGTGTTATTCCAAGTGATAAAAAATGCATTACATACAGTACGCCAAAGCTCATGCTTTGACATGGGCAAACATTAAAACACTTCAAAACTATTTACTTCTTAAGGTGAAACAAATGCCTTCCCCTCACACTCGGCTTCTGGTAGATATCTCTGAATGCAAAGAATCTGTTACAACCAGGATCACTATGCGTCCATGGCATTTGTTCAAGGCTTGCCCAAGTATCATACTGACTCATCTTGGCCTGAATCCTACTAGGAAATTGTTACTGGGTTACAGCAATAAAAAAACATCCACTTTCTCCTTCCCTTCCCGCAGGAACAGCTATAGTATCAGTGCATCTACAAGGCGATGAAATGGGTTTGCTGAAAAACTGCATTTTGATTCAAGGTTAGAACACCAGCTGATGCAGGTAAGTATATCGGAGGGTAAAACGTTTTCAGTTCAAAGTGTAAGAGAAATAAACAAATGAGGGCTTGTTAGGTGTACATCAAGTTATCTGGAGAAGCAATCATAGTACAATCACCACTTACGAAAACTGTGATGTTACCTCAAACTGAGAGCCCTTGATTTGTCAGTTATTTAATGTTTCATGCATGATTGTCTATGTTGTGTCACTTTGTCAAAGGTGCAATAAGAATGAGTCCTATTTCTTTTTAGTGGATTTTCTCTGCCAATATTGACCTTTTTAAGAGGATTGGGTATTGGCCGAATGTCACCACTCTATATCTGATACAGTTTTGGCTTATTCATCTCAAGTTAACAGTGATACTGCACCACTTCTTGCATGTTTTTCACAATAAAGGCATTTCAATGAGAAGAGAGTGGCAGGACTTCACTGTGAACCCAAAGGTGTTAAAATGCACATTTGCAATCAACTGTAATGTTTCTCCCTACGGGATTATTTTCAGCATTTTTCGCCCCTGTGGGAAGTCGCTTTGCAGACCCCTCGCCAGAACAGAAGGTTGCCATTTTACGTTTCAGCAAACCACAGGTATGTTGCATTTGTATGTTTCATACTTCTTCCATCAAAATTTCTAAATCGTGTAGTTAAAAAAACTACATGTATATAAACTCAGTTTCTTATCAGGAGGAGGTGTGAATGGAGAATGGCAGGAGAGCGGCAAGATGCCTGCCAAGCAAACTACTGTTGGAGAACGGGGACATTTCCAGCTGTTTACGGCAAAGTCAAAACATGTTTTCCTTACCCAAACCTAGGTCTAGGTGATATATCAATATTTTTTTATGTTGACATATGAGACTAGGTAAAGATTTTAATTCCCAGTGTTGTCTTTTTTCTCTGGTTAGCAGGTTGTTCTTGCTGTTCTATTATTTGGCTTTACCCACTTAGTCATTATATCCACATTACCAATGATTATTCATCAACAGCATCACAATATTTGTATCAAGGTAGGTTGTATCAAGAAACATCTTTTCAACATATCCACTACACGTGAAATGTAGAGATTTATATACATTGCACAAATTTAACATATCTGTGGTATGCAGAAATGTAAAACGCCAACATTTATTTCAGCTGTTGTGATCTGAAACTTTGCATGGTTGGATTTTATGTCAGTACATGTTTAAGAAAGCTTTATGAAGGAGAATGGCCCTGGAAAAGGCCAACTGACATTGCACCTTATTAACAATTAATTCTTTTTGCAACTTGGAGGAGCTTTGTGGTTTGAAAAGATGTAGCATGTAATTAAAAAGAGGGAAGCTTTATCCATGTGGAGCATAGTGAATGCAGCATCAGCTCTTATCTTTGTTTATCACAGCAGCTCAGTGCTGTTCAGAAGGTCTGCATCTGTTCACAACACCAGTGATCCTGCAGCACAAACTGTCACATGTCTGCTGTTTTGAGGTTGGTCCACTGAAGTGATGCAATCTTACCATAAACCATCTAAACAATACACATTAAATTTTGCTGAGCCTTAACTAAAGGCCGGTTAGTGTGTGAAACTCCACTTAGGGTAAAGAAGTATAGCAGCAGCCTCATTTTACCTTTTTAAATTATAATAAGTTCCACACAGAGAGGTTCAGATTTTAAATTTTGGGGGGAAAAAAAGATTCAGATTGCTAATCATCATTGGTAAATATCCTGTATTTGAGTATCAGGGGAGAAAAAGTTCAATTGTGCATCATCAGTTGTTTTCCACCTTACACCTATCATCATTATGTCTCAATGCTGAGGATGTAGGATGCTTACAATTTATATTGAAAGTACACTCATCAACATGACGCTAACAACATTTAGTTTCTATTTTGAGGCACATTTGTGCTCCTTTTAACATTGTTACCTCATACAGCCACATGAAAAGCAGCTTTGGTCTCTTGCAGTTTTAGCTCCTTCTGGAGCAAATAAAACCTTATTTTGAGTCCAATGACTAGCATTTCTGAGGTAATGTGCTTGATTTTCCAAAGATTTAATAAACTCAAAAGTTATGCAATTTCATTAGTTCCAAAGGGGTCAGGGGCCAGAAGAAAATGGCCTGCCCTCATTTTAAATGCAGAAAAAAGACATGCACAGTCATTTTGTCCCTCTGGCCTTCCTCAGACTGTAATTTCCACATTGTAATGAGTGAAACAGAAAAGTTAAGTTAGGCTGGCCAGTGTTGTGTTGAATTCAGGCTAATTTTGCCTGCGACAGAGATTTTTCATGCACATTACATTTTCATATATATTAGACTTTACAATGCAATGAAAAGCTTTTTTCACCCCCTTGCAACTTTCAATTTAGATTCACTTCCATTGAGTAGTTTTGTTCAGCAAATTAAAGACTCCAGGTTTATTGAATCGAAGACTTTTGATTTTAAGACAATACCAGTCATTTTTAATATGAAACATAGACTGTAGTATCCAAAAGTTGTTAAAAAGGAGATAAAAAACATTATAAATTGAAAGGACTGTGCAAATTAAAAAAACAAGGGGTAAGGACTGGGGCTGGGTATTGTTCATTCAATACCCATGATATGAAAGCAGCAGCCTGTAGTATATAGCCATACTTTTAAATGTTCTGGAGTTGACTGGATCGGTCCCTGCTCCCCTCGCTCTTGTTCTCTCTCTGTTCATCATGAAACCCCTATTGTCCCTTCACATCCCCAGTTGGTGAGAGTCCACTCACATGCATACACAGTGACAAGGCTAACTGTTAGCACCACATGGCTAATGTACTTAACCATTATTAACAGGTTTAATGACAGTTAAACCGAGTTTTAGTGTTGGTGTGAGTTTTTTGGAGTTCGCTTAACTGATTGGTGTTGGGTGTTAGCCACTGCTGCTATATTAGCTTGCGCTACCAGGACAGACATTGAACTGAGTGTACACCAGGAAGAGAGGGTTTTTTTCCTTAAGTCTAAATTCTTGCTTGTGTTGTACGTCGCTTTGGATAAAAGCGTCCGCTAAATGAAATTGTAGAATTGTAGAATTGTAGAGCGGCTATATAAATAAAAGGACTCACTTTAAAACTGAAATGTATGAACTGAAAGCAAAATCTGGGAGTAACTTAAATGCTTTAAATTTTGATTTCACTGTTGGCATGTTTTAAGACCAATCAGTAAAGACACACTGTCCCGATCTTAAACATTGCAGAGAGGATTAACGGTCACACATTATGTATTAATCATGACACATCCTAGGGCTAATAATAATGTATTTTGTGGTAAAATGTGATAGTCGCACAGTGGCGCTGGTGGTAATTAGCCTCATATCTATCTTAAAAAATGGCTCCCAGATATACATTTTCACTGAGTAAAAAGCCTCAGTAATTATCTGAAACAGCACGACACTGTGGTGTTAATCAAACGTTACTCAAACATGAGTAAATAGTGAATTTGTTAAGGTCTATTTTTAACTGTGGATCAATACACATTTGGTGCTTTAGAGGGCATTTCCAGCAGGAAACAGAACACTGCACAGGATCAATTTAATAAATAAATAAATAAATAAAATATTTGTGGTAATAAAGGCATATGTCACATAGTTCAATGGTGATGCCCACTGATGTGTTTTTAACAGTATTTGTGCATCAGTCAGTCAAAGGTACACAAGCATGAGATCTTTCAGTACAGGCAAAACTCATTTGGATCAGTTCATTGTTGATTTTGGGATGTCTCAGAAGTCACGAATACGTGTATGTATATGCTGTATCGCCAGCCTTATCTCCTCAGATCAGAATGCGAAACTTTGTTACGTCAACTTTAGCGACGGAGTGAAGCCCTGCAATTTCAAGATCGGCAAAGGGCGGGTTTAATGTGAGGCCCCGCCTTAACAGCTAAAAAACAAACATGGAGGCCGTCAGAATGTTAAGTGCTGCCTTGTCTAACATTAACTCCATTTTCAAAGGTCAGGACCACAGCCGAAGCGGTGATGAATAGAGCACTTCATTCCTTCGCTTATAAACCCCCCGTTCTATCTCTATCTGTCTTTATGTATGGTGGTCTAATGGTGCCCTCACCCCACCTCTCCTCCTCCATTTCCTGTATTTCTCTCTCATTTCTGTCGTTTCCTCCCCTCCCCTCCCCTCTCTCTGTGGTTTTCTCTGGCCACTTAATGGAATGCATGGCATTTCCTCCCTCACTCCCTCCCCCTGTTCTTTTTCTCCTTCTTTCCTCCTCTCCCCATCTCTCTCTCCATCCTTTCTGCGGCCCCCGCCTTCCGTAATGAAACGTAAACTTTGACATTTGTCAACTTAGTCCTCCCATCAACAATTTGCAGTGTCCGGGGGTGGAGGGCTTACTGTAGCGTGGCGTCTCTAGGCTAAAGTGCCACTCGCGGCGAGCCCTGACCCTTCGCCCTGTTCTCTGCCTCTTTAGTTTATTTGATCTTTCTTTCATTCTTCTGTTTCCTTCATCATGTTTCTCTTCGATCTCTCTTTCATGCATTCTTTGTCCTCGTTCTTTCTTTCCTTTTACTTTTGTTGTACTTTGTCTCTTTCGTTCCCCTCTGTGTCGCTTGATAATCTCCTTTTCTCTCTTCAACCACTCTCTCCTTCTGTCTCCCTTTAATTCAATTCTCCGCTGACTGATAATCTGGTTTTTCTTTTCCTTTCTTCCTCCACTGAGCGCCCTCGTTCTCTTTCGCTCTCTCTTTCATTCTCCAAGTTCATTGATAAGGTCTTTTGCCCTTTTCCTCCCCCCCTCGTGTTTCATATTCCAGTCCTCACAGCTTGAATCAATAGCAGTTTCGCAGCTAATTCCACAGCTCTACATCAATACCCAAAGGCTCCAGTCTCCTCCATCACCCCCCTGCCTGCCTACAATGAATATTCAAATGCGTATTATAATAAAGTGGTTTTTCTAAATGCATTAGCACGCAGACGGGAGGGGGAGCTCAATCCAAAATGAAATTTCACCATTTTGAGGGAAGTGACAAACACATGTGAAACATGATCACACAGAAACAAAGGAGATGGATTATGCTTTAAACGGGATGATAGGCTGGTTTGGCTTCACTATATTTTACTGGCAGATGGACTTAAGATGATTTCTCTTTTTTTTTCCAACATGGTGATAGTTTTCTGGTTAAAACTGCAGGAGCAGCAGAACAAAGCAAGGCCAGAGTGTACCACTGAGAGTTTAATGAGGTGGCTTTCTACATGCAATAATAAGCAGGGATGGGTTTTTTTTATTTATTAAGGCAAGAATTGGAAAAACTGGCAAGCACTCTTGCAAAGTGACTGACAGCATCACATTTAAACAAGTGATGACAGCTCTTAGAGAAAAGCTGGGAAAGCTGATGTTTTTCGGAACAAATACAGTTTAGATTTCTGATACTTAAGGGATTTTGAATGATTGTCTTTTTTCCCCAAAATGTCTTTATTTTGGATTTAAGCTCACACTGCTGAAAGGATAGACCAGGCCAGCATGTACCACCAGAGCCCAAGACATGTCTTTCTTTCTTTCCCAACCCCCTTCTTCTTTTTTCTATCCTCACACATTTTCTCTCCCTCCATCTATCTGTCTATTCATCCCTCGCTCTACCCTGCAAATCCAAAAGTTGTGTCGCCATAGCAACAGCTGCCGTCTGAGAAAATTACCTAAATCCCTCCCTTTTTTTCCTTTTTTTTTTTTTAAACTGTGTGTTCCCAGTGACATTCAATGGATACTGTTTTGATGTGGGAACAAACAATCATGTCAGGGGGTATAAAAGAAAGAGAAAAAAAGAGAGGGGGAGAGAGGTTGATGTTAGGGGAACAACGGAGCAGAGCAGTAGAGCAGAAAGAGGAGAGGAGGGATTAGAGGTGGAAGCCTGGTGGCCAGACAGGCAGCCAGTGAGCCGGAGAGAAACAAAAAAAGAGTGGGACAGAAAGCAAACACAGACAGGGACGGACGCAGGAGAACGAGCAGACAGACAATCATGCAGATACATAAAACACAAAACAAACAAACAAAGAGTAAACAAAGAAAGGCAAGCCAAGGGCGCACAAACGCCTGGCGGCAGACAGACAAACAGAGACAGACAGACGGAGAACGCTGACCCAGTGAGACGGGGCGGCATGTGAAACAGGTAGCAGGCAGAGAGGAGACAGACATGTGTCGCCATGGTAACACTGAAACCAGTGAGTAAAGGAGAGAGGGAAAAGGAGAGGTGGTGGTGTTGGTGGGGGGGTTAAGCAGGAGAGATATAGGAAGCATGCCGTCCCCATGGTAACACAAACGGAGGGATCCTGAGAGAGGAAGAGCGAGACCGACACACAAAAAAAACAACACAAAAGGCACATTAAGAAAGTGGGAAGCCTCGTTCTTCATATCCCAGCATCCCTCCCTCCATCTCCCATCTCGGCCTGATTTGCATCACCGTGTTTACGTTGTATGATGTGTTTATGAGAAGCCTGAGCCCGCTTCTATGTGGCCAATTAGTGCCTCCACCGTGCCGTTTATGATTCTCAGACTTTGCCAGCGAGCAGCAGTTTTATCTCTGTGATGAAGAAGGCATGTAGTTGTGGAAAAACCCTGATGGATGGTGTAAATTATTACAGCTTGCAGCATTATTCTTGGTTGGATGGTGTACAAGGCAATCTGTTGTCTTATCATGTGTGTGAGACAAGGCCAGTTTCCAGGATCATGGCTGAGCCAAATTCGGCAAAGACAATCACATTCAATTGAGATAAAGCCTCTGTGGAAATCATGTAGCTGGGAAACTTCCCCAGAACGCTTATCAGACGCTAGTAATTACTCTTCAGCAAACACGCCAGCAGATTTGCAACTATTGTACCACTTAATCAGAGCATTGTGAAAGCAAAAAGGCTTGTGGCAGAATGTGACGAAATGAGTCAAGTTGCTTGACCTCAATGTGCCTGCTGACTGCAGCAACTGTCATTGCCAGGATCACCAAACGCAGCCTGTGGATTTACACTGAGCAGCGTGGTCTCAATGAACCCACTGTCACTGAACAGAGCAGAGACGGCACAGAGAGCTCGTAGCTAATGGGTAACCAGCTACTCCAGTTGGCGCCTACCGCTTTCAAAGCTCATCAAGAGCTGCTACAGCTGAGCCCGGATGGAAATGTAACTTTGTGGAGCATTAAAATGCTTTAGGAGAGTACTGTTAAAAGTTTAATGGTCACATATAAGTACTTGTTTTATTTACAAAATAATCCATCCTTACAAACTCCATCAGTATTCACATAGCTCGCATTGCTCTTCAGAACACAGATTGTTACCGCAGGTATCATTGAAAATTCCCCCTTCCCCAGACGTATTTACCATTGTGTTGGGTCATTAATGCATGCTCAACTCATAATTACTATATTTCCAACAGCACTTTAAGGCAGCATAATTGCAGTGTGCGGCAGATGGCTGTTGGCTAACTGGCTTGCAGTTACGCCTAATGGCTATTTGCTATCGGTGTAAAACAGGCTAATGGTTCGCTGGCCAGCAGCTATAGCTTAAAATAGACAGCTGTCCTGTGTGGGCTCCGCCAGATTTGAAATGACTATGTGCTCCTCATTATCTGCTGCGGTGAATTCACTACACACTGATCGTCCATAAAAGCAAAAGAAGAAAGTGATAAACTTTTTTTTTTCTTTCCTCTCGGATGTCTGAGTGCACCGAGGCTATATTCAAAAAGGTTAATCTATGCGAAAAACTGGACCATGTTTATGACTAATTATCATGGCAGTTCCTCTCGGAAAATAATTATCCTTGTGAAGTTGAGTATAACAAATGTAAATCGTTAATGATTGTATATGGCATAACTGCTGTTCAAAGCCAGACTGTGTGGATGTTTATACGCAGCATGCTCCACAAAAGACATTCATGCTGTTTTTGTCTGCAATTTTATCTTCGAACTCAAGAGGGAAAAGGGGGAGAGACGGAGAATGTATATTCCTTTTCAAACAAGGAGACTAATTACAAGGGATTAAGTAATTGCATGGGGAATAGTCAGGAAATCTTTCTCAAAACCATTTGTTCCAAACCCCATTAATTTCACCCTGCTCCGTCTAGTGTATAACGGCTTTGCTTTATGTGAGCGCTTTCAAAGGACAAATCTACAAGATACTTTCTGTGCTGTTAAGAACACAGGAGCTCATGAAGGCAGAGGCGCCGAGAGCGTCAGTGTGAGAGGCTCAGATTCAATCGAGGCTGAAAAAGTCACGCACCCACACTCAGAGGAAGCAACTAACAGAGGAACTTTACAGAGGAAGCATTTTATGTTGGAAAAAGTTTGATGAAAGTACACTACCTTTTTAATAATTTAAAACAAAATAATTCTTAACCTGCCAGTGTGCTTGCAGAAACCCTTTTAAAAAGTATGTATAAAAAAGTATTAGAAGTGTGAGTTAGTATCACTTGTTTGCAGCTTTTTTTCTGTTTCAATTGTGTCAAGGTCTAGGAAACAAGTATGATGAGGAACATACTGTTCCAATGGAAAGCTCATGCTAGGATAGGGATAGCATTAAAAGTCTATTGTCTAGGATTTAGGGGGGTTTATTAGCAGAAACAGAATGTAATAAGTATGTTTTCTTTAGTGTGTAATCACTTGAAAATAAGAATTATTGGGGGTTTTTTTGTCACCTTACAATAGGCTGTTTATCCACAGATTGCGATGTTGCACCACTACATTCTACATTAACTCAAAATGGACAAAGCAAACATTCCTCATTGGTGACCGTAGTTAGCAGCCCCTCAATGATAAGCAGCATCAGAAAACACAGATTTTTTTAACGTGAAACTGCTTTATTTCTTTGAATCACCTGTTCTGTTTGTTCGGGAGAGGTAGGACCTCTGTGGATCTCACATCTGCTTAAAACCTAAGTTATCAGAGAAAAAGGCGAGCACACATTAGCAGGTGCTGGACTGGCAGCTCATCTGCAACAAGCCGAGATGTCACTAAATCCCCCTAAATCTTGGACACTGTTCCTTTAATATAATAGCTAGCCCATGTGTTCTCTCTATTTAAATAGGAAAAGTAGGTGGGTATACATAAAAATTCAAATATGCATATAAAATTGCGTGCATTTAGTGGTAATTTAACAATTTTTCTTCTGCAATGTAGTGCAAAATAGAAACAAAGGGGGTGCTTACAGGTGGTAAAAGGTGAAATAGAGAATAAGTAAAATAAAAGGAAAAAAAATCACTGACCATTTCTTTAAGTTTTTCATTTGAAACTGCACTTATAAAGTTCACAAGCATGTGCCCTGCACCATATTCCGGCTCCCAAATGTTTAATTCAATCTTTTAGGTCCATTTGTGAGGGTATAAAGCAAACACTCTTAATTTGACGGTCAATGAAGTGAGTTAAGGACTGAAGTAATTTAGGAACTTATCAAGCTGTTTTGTATTGATAGAGGCCAGTTAAGGTGGTTCAAGCATATATGTATGAGCTGACAAAGAAGGGTTGCTGAGGAGAAGGACCTTTTAACCCTTCTACTCACTGATGCAGACAGAAAATGAATACATGGATTATTACAAGTACATGATGGATACTTTGTGGTATTAGTATTACTATATACTATTCAAACATGTTATTCAATAGGAGGAAGTGCCAGAAGAAGTGAAAGCAAAAGCACAAAGTCTTTATAGCTTTTAATCATTCACTAAATGGATGTAAATGCATTTATGGCGTGTGACGCACATCATAACACCTGCATCTGTTTTCAGTTTCTTTATGTAAGCCACAGCACCATGGACTGATTTGTGTCGCCATATCAAGATACACTGGTATTTTCCAGCAGTGATGCAAATCAGTGGTCCAGAAAACCAGCAGTTTTATCATGTTCAGTCCCAGAAGCCCATCCAGAGTACTGTGCCATGACTACTCTGTCTAAGGCATGCCTGGTGTGCTCTAAGGGCATTGAATGACACTATACTACGTGACATAGGCAGTTTATGTGGACTTCTATGACTAAACTTGTCTCGCCAAATAATTTTCCCTAAACTAAAGCTCTCTAATGCTCCCTTAAAAGTATATAACCATGCTCAAACCAGTAACCATTGTTACATACCAAATATGCTACACTATCAGAGGATGAAGAATTCAGACACCCCCCCAAAATGATCCATGCCGACTCTTATTTCGGACGACCGTGTAGCTGCACCACTTTCGGGGAAACAGATCGAGGCCTCTGTGGTCAGAGCTGTCTGAACTCAGGGACTCCCAATCAATCCTTTCCCGTTCTCTCTGTCTCCCTGTCTGTGTTTCTCATTGCTCATTCGCCCTCTCCTCACAGTGATGGAGGTCAGGTGTGGTCAAGAGCTGAGAATGGACAATCAGGCAGCAGCCGTACCCACTATTATCCCTGCAGCTCATATCCCTCTCTCTCTGCAGACTCTATACTGTACAGCCATATTACCCAGCTACCTCAATCTTTATCTCCCATTTACAGAACTGAGCCATACAGCAATGGGATTTTTTTAAACTGCAGGGTAGTGTAAAGGATTACAATTACATGACAATAACTAATCTGGGTAATACTCGGCTACCTTGATACTATGGAAGGTCAGCCTGTTAGCTGTCCTACCAGGAGAGGGATGGGAGCAATTTTATTAGATGTGCCTTTAAAACCAAAAAATACAAATAACCTTCATTTAAGAGTCACCTGGTCTTCAACAGCACTGGACGGCACATCTAAAGTTCTGCTTTCTGTCACCGGGGCTAATATAGCTTTTGATTGTCGATAAACTGCAGGTTGAGTGTTCATTAAACCACAATATTTCAGTTACTACACATAAATAGTTATAGTTTCATTGTCGGAAGTGCCAGTGTAAATTACAAGTCAGTAATTATAATTTTATAATGGGGGGCATATCCTCAACAGTATTCACCAAAACTAATAAGGTCCACCCAAACATGACTGAAAAATATTAACAAAACAAAAAAAAAAAAAGTTAATCTATGAAAGGCAACCACACACTGCAATCTGACATAATCATTTGCAAATGCGATCACAATCATAAATAAACTTGACAAATGGCCATTATTATTACCGGCTCTAGTATTATGGTACACTGCAGTTCTGCATGTGGTTTGTCTAATTGGTGTTGCTGCACCCCAGCAGAACATGGCTCATGGGCTTATTCAACTAACGTTAGTGGCATTATTATGTTGTGGTTGTCAGATAGCCCACATGAAGTCTGAGTAAAGTGTCAATCATTTATGTTGCACTGCATGTGTAGTTTATGGAGAGAGTAATAGCTTTCATTTATTGCATATTCTTATAGTATACTGTATAGCTCTACTTGCACATGATAAATAATATTACATCGTAGAACACAAGTTTTCCAATTTTGAAACCCCACCGAGACATCCTGGCAAATTTGGTAGCCCCATTTATGTTGATTCCTACGGCCCTGGTACATTCCCATTTCAGAGTTCGCTTTTAATAATACCTTAAAAGAACACAATAGTCTCCTGAATTACAGTACTGCAGGGTCTTCAACAGCAGGCTCCAAGGGTTACTGCAGGGGGGATGCCAAACTGCCTCTTGATCTTTTTTTAACAATTACAACATTTCTGAAAATAAACACTGACATGAATCTGATGTATTAGATAAATGTACCTCTTTATAAAACCAATTTAGCTTGCAGTACACACTCATATGTGCTAGCTAATGCTAAATCAATTTGCGCTTTTTTCCATATATTGGCTAATTATTTATTTTTATGTATTATTATATAGCACCCCATCACTCTTTACTATGCCTACAGTTCTGTTACTAGTATTAGACTGGAATGATGGGGTGTTGGGGTTCGTTTTCTTAAGGTAGCTACCAAAAAGGTTTACCTGTATCTAAAATAGGCCTAACTGACCCCAGACAACTCTTTAAATATAAGTAAATTAAGTAAATAAGATTTTTGAAGTATGAACAAATTATATTTCCCCTTTCAGTAGAAAAAAGAGAAAAAAAAATCATAAAAATATCATAACACAAAATGTATGCTTTAAATGAACAAGTATGGCCTTTACAAATAATATTCACAATCGCTGTTAAAAAAAACAAACATTTTAGCTCTTGAACAAGTTGGCTATGAAACTCAATTGACTTTTGCCCAAATAGTAGAACCCGAAATCTCCTATTTTTCTGACTAAACCAATATTTGTCAGTCTTGTAAGCAATTTTTTCCTATGGCAAATATTCAGAAAAAGAACAACTAAATTGCCCCACTGTGGAAACACACGCCCACACACACGCATGCGCGCAAAAGTGAAAAAAACGAAAACGTAGCGTCGCTGGGGTGCGGTGCCGCCGACAAAATCCTCTTTCCCAGCAGAGCAAGAAAACACAGAGCTCAACTCACAGTTCGTTGTCAGTCCAGAAGAAACAGTCCGTGAACCGAAAGCAGAAACCAGGCGGCAGGGACGGCGGGTCCTCCTCTGTTCGCAAATAAGCGGTCCACTCCGGTCAGCAATGGCGTCCTTTAGTCCGCTAACTGTAGCTCAGAGACGGCACAACTCCTACACAAACGATGACTTACTTGACTGAAATTGAGCCACAAATGTGCGGTATTGTCCACAGCTACAGTCTCCGTCTGCTTACTATACTTTCACCAATCTCTCTCCCGATTTTCCGTGTTTCTCCGGTTCCGTGTCTTCTCCTCTCTTCTGGTGTTTCTCCTGTCAGCTTGTCGCGTTGTCCTTGCGTACACTTTCTCCCCGCCCTCTCACGTACAACCAATCACCACATTGAACAACATCCACGTTAACCAATCAAAACAATGAAACTAAAAATAAAGGAACAGCCCGTATTTTTTATTTAGTTCAACAACTCTTAGTTTACAATATTATTTAGAACTGTTTACTTTAACCACTCGTTAACCTATTGACACCCTAAATTTTTAATGAATAAATCACTTTAAACTCCTACTGTCTCATCTTTTTTGAAAAAAAAAAAACTTAATTCCTTTCAGTTTAATTTCATATGTGAAGTATTTTTCATTTACTTTTTTTAGGAACTAAATTGTTTTAATCTAGCACTTTTACCACCAGGGCCATAACTGACTAGTCACGCTACAAGTGCTGCTGACTTAACAGCTACAGGCAAGCATAAATGAGGAAAGACCTGAAAACAGTCGGCAAAAGTACAACTCAGATTTGATTCAATAGCAAAAGAGGTCCCTGCTCTGTCTTTTTCAGCAAATGAGGCGTTGGCCTGAAAAAACGTTGTAGACCCTGAGTTTAGTGATTAAATTAGAGAAAGAAAACTGACCAATCAGAGCTTTTCAGAAGTGATTAAGAGTGGGAACATCATCCCTTCATAGAAAAAGGCCAGAAAAATGAGGGAAAGCATGAATGAGATCAGACCAGAAATCAATACCAGCTCTTATATCAACATTTCTTCAATTTTGTGATTTTTTAAAATTTAACCGCTCCTGTCAGCCTTTCGTAGTTTACTTTTATAATATGAAACACGTATTTTCTAACACAGTTGCTCATCTTTCATTGTGAATATTCAACCAAGACAGCTTTATGCCCATCCAAGTCTTGGAAGTGCTCAAATTGACAGTCACCTCACGTTATTTACACAGAAAATAAACAGGACTTTTACAGCTTGTGCCCTGGATGTGTGAAACATCTCCTTCCATATCTCAGCTAAGTAAAGTAGTGTAATCACTTTTTCAATGAGTAATGAAAAAAGAACTTTTAATTAACTTGCCCAATTACCCTTATAGTTGCAGTGCTGTAAATTCACTCTCCCTTTCCTTATCTTGCCTTTTATTTTTTTTTCCCTATATATTTTTTTAAGTTTCTCCAAGTCTTTTTTCTCCCTCTTCCTCCGTTGCTATGGTAACTCTCTCTCTCTTTCTCTCCCTCTGTCTCTCTGGTGCTCCCCCACTTTCCCCTCTTTCTCTCTTTCTCTCCAGCGGCTGGTTGGATGGTTGCTATAGAAACAGACTTATTTAAAAGAAGAGCTAAGAAATTATCTTTTTCTCCCGCTCTCCCCAACATGCTCGCTTTTGCTCCCTCGCTTCCTCTCTCATTCACTCGCTCCCTCTCGCTTCCCTTCCCCCCTCACCCTCCACCTCCCCTCTCTCTCTCTCTCTCTCTCTCTCTCTCCTTCTCACTTTGCTTCAATCACAAGCAGACCAACTCTTTTATTTTCCTTTGGCCCTCACCATGCATTGTGGACTAGAACACACACACACACACACACACACACACACACACGCCTACAATCTCTCTCTCCCTTTCTCAGATTCTTAGATTCCCCACAACCCCACGGTCTCACACATGCACGCCAACACACATGCAGCTCAGTGCCTTTCTTAAGGAACATACAGAACAGACACACACTGACAACTGAGAACTCGCTCTCTCACACACACACAGCTTCTTTTTTTGTATACATCTTGGGGTACTTGATTTTTGGCCTTGAACTGGACTTCAGTCCCCAAAATGTGAGTGTTCTTAAGTCCTCACAACATCAAATTCAATAGGCCTTTTTCATGGAAGACATATCGTAACATCACAGTAGAAAAGCACAAGTGTAAGTGATAATGAGCTGCTTCAGTTTCAAGGTCCTTAATGCACATGCTGGCTCACAGGGATCCCTTCAATAGAACAGAGGCATTGTGGATGTTATTGTTTACACCTGTGCTTTTCCCACTATGACAACAAATATCTGTTGTGAAAAGGCCTTTTAACAACCACTGAGCACACACACTGCAAGGTGCTACGCCAAAAATGTGGAGTCACACTCCATGAAAGACACACTCGCAGTCTAATCTCCTCTCCAGAACAATGACAAATCTCACTCTGACATAATCCCCACCTGTGACGCCATAATTTCATTTACCACTACAAGAACAAGAGACAAGTAGTGTGACGTCATCACCAGCCCTCCCCCCCTTCACCGCCACCGCTGAGAGCTGCTCGCTTATCTCCCCTGCACCCAGGCATATCAGGCTTCACTGAGGGGAGATAGTGTCACCCCCACCACCGCCGCCGCCTCACCCAACCCTGCTCTTGCCTTCTCCTCTCCTCGCCTCATCGAGCCTCGCCAAGCCGAGCAGAGCCCGGGGTGTTATCAGTTCCTGATAGTTATCGACTTACATTAAAACATAAGAAGGGAGAGAGGAGGAACAGGCAGATAGACAGACAGAAGGAGGATGAAAATACAAACAGAGTGGGTGGTGATGGATACCAGCTTTCATCATCTGTAATCATGTTGTCCATCTCCATCTTTAAATCGCTGCTGCTTCTTTTATCACCGTTTAAAATCCACCAAAGGAAAAGAAATAAAAGGGATAGAGGGATATATTGAGACTTCAAAAAAAGTGTGTGTGGTGGTGGTGGGGGGGGATGTGGTCGTGGTCCCCACGCAATAAAATCATTTGGTTACACAAGTTCAGTTTCTGATAAGGGAAATAAGTTTGGAAAAGCCTCCGTGAGAAAGATTGGAAGGCGCTAAATGTTAAATTAAGTGAAAGTGGAGCCAGTGGATACTGGGTCTGTAGGGTGTATAAAATTAGGATTATGATCCTTACACATAGGATTTTTTGAAAGAGAAAGTACTAAATATTACAAACTTTTCCTTTAACAGAGGCTTTAGTTTGAGTAGGATATGCTGTCTTCATAGAATTAGTAACTGCCTGGTAAGACAAGCATGAACCGTATGACTTTAAATATAATGATATGGTAATGTATATACAGTAAATCTACTTTTTTTTATAACAATATAACATAATATAATATGGCAGTGGTCCCCAACTGTTTAATTGACTGTTTTTGTTTTTGACAATGTTTTTGTGGATCAGGAAACTGAAATAACAGTTTTTCATCTTTGGATATTATAACATGCATGCAAGCTTCTCTTCTTTCCCTGACAGAACTCTACCTTTTGTTTTATTTGTGTTAGCCAGCTACTTGCAACAGTAATTGGATACAGCATACAAATCAAGTTGCTGAGAGGGTGATAAAGAACTGATGACTGCGCTATACAGAAAGTTCAAATTCAAAATCCTATTACTGTGTTTCTGACAGGCAGTGACAGGGTTTCTTATATATTTGTTTATTTGTGGCGGCTCATCACAATTAGAGCAACTGCCTCCACGTAATGATTTTATATTTTTTGAGATTGACCACTGATTGGGAGCCCTATTGGAATATATATATGGTTTGGGTATGCATTACACCAGGCACATAAAGTGTACTCTGGGCACAGACAGAACAGCAGAACTTCAGGCACAGTGAAAGTGAAACTAACCGTTGATTGTGCTGGGTCTAAAAGTTTACTTTCACTCGCCTTTCACATCTGTTGATGTGATCAGCTCTTACATGTGACAACTTTTGCTTTTGCAGCATTAGTGGACTGACAAAAAACATCCAAATTTATGGTTTATAAAGATTTATCATCATGATTCAGCTTTTTTGTCTTCATCAAATAGCTTCATTGCCTCATACCGGTCTGCAGCTCAGTTTTTAGGAGTCACTGTGGCATGGTAATGTATGATAAGGAGTGATAATTTGGTATATCATATGGTATAGCATGGCATTGACACTGCGACTGACCAGAGTCATCATTTAATCCTTATAGAGTTTATTGAAGTTGTACTTGCTTATTTAGTTTGGAAATGAAATAGTTTTAGTTATGTAAAATACATTTTAAAGCTGTAACCACTAACAGTCAAACTATATGGGGCACAGATGCGTCACCAAGGTGGGGCGGAGCAGGATTTTTTTTTTCCTGACACACAGACTCTTGTCTTTCTGTGGCTAAATGCAAGTCTCATCTTGTGCGTATTGAGTTTTTTCAAGTGATAATGCAGTTGTTAAGTAGATTGAGAAAGTTTGATTATTCTGGCTACAGATAATCAAACAAAACAAAGCAGAGCAGACAGAGAACAGAGCAAGACTGAAAAGAGCAGTAGAGAACAGAACAAAGGAGAACAAAGCAGAACAGAAGAAACACAGATTAGAACATAGCAAGGCAGTAAAGGACAGTAAAGAAACAGAATAGATGAGAGAAGAACCGAACAGAAACCCAGATCAGAACAAAAGAAACAAGGCAGAAAAGAACCAAACAGAACCACGAACACACCTGAACATGAACAAACACACATGGAAGAGAAGAACAGAGAGGAAAAAAACAGAACAGAAACATCAGGAAAACAAGAACCCAAAAGAAAAGAACCAACCAGAACAGGTCAGAAACAAAACAGAGACAGAACACAACAGAAAACACACACAAAAAAGCAGAACATAACAACACAACAGAACCAACAGAGAAGATCAGAAAGAAGCAGAGAACAGAAACAGCAGAGAACGGAGCAGAGCAGCAGATCAGTGTCTCCAGCTGAGCTGGTGTAAGCCTGTAAATGTGATCAGAGTGAATCCGTCCCCTACATGCAGCAGCTGCAGCCTAATGTGTGTTTAGCCTGTTTGGAGTCTTCCAGGTGTCTTCTGCCTGCTCTCCTCTGCTGACAGCTCTGACTGTCTCTCTCTGAGCGGCCTGATTTACCGCTCAGTCCGGTGGTGTGCCTGGCTTCCCAACACAAGGCCGTCTACATCTCTGTGTGGTTGACCGCGCGTCTGCAGGGCCTCTGTAATTACCATTCTGCCCTGTATGTGTATATGTGCGTGTGGGTCCGATACAGCGTGTTGCCGCTGTGATCCGACACTGTGCCGCCAGCCACAGGCGAGGGAGCCTGTTTCTCAGAGTCGATTTCTTGAACAGCACTTTTGCTTGAGCTGAACATTTTTGCAGCCTGATCATGCAAGCAAAGCAAGCAAAGCAATTCTTGCACTGCAAGCACCTGTCCCATCTCTTCCCTCCCTCTCTTTCACACACACATACACAGACTTTCTTTTACTCCCCCCCCACTCTTTTCTCTCGTTACAAGAATAGAGCAGAGGCGCAGATGTAAAGAGACAGGCCAAAAGACAGAGAGATGGAGGCAGAGAGAGACGAAGAAAGGAAGAGACAGCGGGGTTCAGTCCTAATCTGTTGACAAGAGGGGATGTTTGAGGATAAACAGAGGCAGAGCAGGAGCGCTCAGGAAGCAAGAGAGAGAAAGAGGAGGCCCTATTGGCTTGAGTCTCTTCTTCAACAGAAGCCCAGCTGGACCATCAATGTTTGATGCTTTACATCAGCACAGGTTTACACCAAAACGGGTTCCAGGGGCACTGAGGGTCTTTGAATGAATGGACTTTTAAATTCTTGAAAATGTTTCACCTCTCATCCAAAACACCTTCAAGATCTAACACAAGCTGCACTTGACGAAAACCTTTAAGATCTACGATGACTGGTATGACCGAAAGTCCAAAATAGTTAATTCCACTTGCTATAACTTAGCACAGCGACAGATTGCATGAGATTGTCTTTGATCATTAGTTTCAAGCTCTCCACTGTTACGCCCTCAAACAGTTGTGTAATTCCTTTCTGAATCATCTAACAACAAAAATAGTCTCAGACGGGGGTTTGTGGGTTAAGACAGAGCAGTTTTGGCATTTACAGAATTTAAAAATTTGAAAAAAACGCACTACAACTCACAAGCATGTTTTTTTTACAGTGTCTGTAGTGCACATTAGAAGATAAAAGTGATTATATAATTTTCAACTAATTCAGCTCTTTCGTAGGAGATACCCACTGTTGCATAGGTGGATTAATCTGGTTTTTGGCCCCTGGGCAAATATTCGGCCCCTTGATGGCCCATGTTGACACTTTCTCCTACCACCTCTTTGTGCATCGTATATGCACCCTGAGGCTTTTAAGTAGACAAATTATACTGATATGAGCCATCGGAGCATCATTTACCTATTTTTACACTATAATGCTCCTCTTAAAGGCCCAGGATCACAAAACTGACTTAAAAAAAGGAGTAGTGAAAGAGCGCATACTGTTGCACCACCTCATGTTGCTTATGTCTCAGCCAAAAAGTTGCACTTGAACACTAACAGCCAACTAGTATGTACTCTCTATGCGTGTGTGAGTGGAAGCAATTCTCCATAGCAGGAAGCGGTAGTCTGTATTTATCATTAATAAACAAAAACTGGAAGGATGGATTCAAGATGCTAGTTAGCCAGTTAGGATGTTAACAAATCAACATGATATTGAAAGACCAAAGTATATTTACTGCGCACCATAAGCAAACAATAGTATAAACAATAACGATTCCTGCTAAACAGATCACTGGATTAAAAAATAATCCTACCTACAACAGCAAATTTGTTTCAATCTTGCATCCTCTTGAGTTAAACCATTTGTTCCTTTGCTCACTTCTGACGCCAGTTGAACATGCTGAATCGGCTAGAAAAAAAAGAAAAAGAAAAAGAAAAAAGCAAACTGGAGCCGACAAGCATCCACTAGTGCTAATAGTGCGGGAGAAAAGGCACAAGTGACAAGTGCTCACCAACAGCCCAACATTGACTGATGGCTAACCTTCAGCTTAGTGTGTAAAGACCGTTAAGGTCATGATCAGAACAACTGTAGTCCTGCATGAAAGAAATGTGTCCTCCTTGTTTATTTGAGTCCACACTATGACAGCAGGAGCACCAATGCAGAGACGTTTGGCAGAAAAAATGCTGTATCGTCCGTAAAAAAATGAACCCAGCACAACTTTTGTTGCAACAAAATGCAACCTCATTCCGCATGGTGCTGCATTTGCGAATCAAATAAATGCAATTGCACATTCCAGGTAGATTATTTTCTAACATAATTTCTGTAATTCTGCTGCTTACCTAAAGATCGTTGTGACTAAAGATAAAATGATTGACGCCATGTTCACTTTCCAGAGCAATAAAATCGTTCCTCATAATATCATTACCCACTGTGCAGTGTTTTGCTGTTTGAAGCCTTCAAACTCATGGATCAAACACATAAATTCGACTTCCTGAATAATATTTCATTGTCTTGCTGATGCCCCTACCAACGCTGCCTTCTGCATTTTTAAATGGAGAGCTTTAAATATGAAGTTCCAGTTTAATTGACAAGGTCATTTAGAGGTGGACTTTCAAAAACAAATTTGAAAATTGATCAAATTACAAACACAATGCAAAGTGACCTTTGTGCATCTAGGGGTGCAGATTATCTGTCGTCCCATGGCAGTGGCATGCTTTGAAAGGCATTAAAAAACAGGTTTTATCCTGAGATCAGATGCGATGAAATTACCTTGTGGTCCTCTTTATCAGGGTTAAAAGTTCAACAAATTTACAACATAAAAAGAAAAATATTAATCTAGTCCCTAAAGTTTGATTTTGCACTATCACTGTTGTTCAACACACAAAGCAACTGAACACATTCTACTTTTTGATGACTTTTATCATCCGAAGCACCACTGATGTGCATTTCTTGCATGAGCGGCCTCAGGATGAATCAAACCTCCAACCTTGGCCATTAGTGCCATACTGTACTGATCGTGCCATAAAAGCAAATATAAAGCTTGACTGACTCTGTTGCTCTAATTGGGTGGAAGAAAAAAAATCCACTTCAATAAAAAAATGCTGTCCTCTCAAATGAAGATAATTAAAAATGGCATAGCAAGCCTTGTTTAAGAGCAGAGCGGAGGTTCAAACAACACAACGGCGGCGGAGTTAAGTGTGTGTGTGTGTGTGGGCCTCATCCCAAAGCCCTCCAGTACCTGACAGATCTGATATCCTTATGGCGAGGGAAGCGTAATCTGAGGTGACAAGGAACAGCAATTAAAATAAATAAATAAAATAAGCGCCACAATTAGCCGCTGCATAATTCACCACGATGCCCCCGATAATCTAGTAATCTGCTAAAGCGACATCGGCAAATTCCCCCTTCCCTCCTCTGCACGGGCTGATGTGTGTGTGTGTGGGAGTGAAAGACCGAAGAGTACGCAGATCCTAACAGAGAGCGTCGACTGGTATTAGGAGTGACACCCGTCAATCTGGCTGATATGTCAGCCTGAATGAAGGAGGAGGAGGAGGAGGAGGAGTAGACTAGGGGGAGAAGGAGGAAGAGAGGACATGCAGAGAAAAGAAAGAAATAAAGGAATAGATGAGGGTAGAGAAGAAGAAGAGAGGAGATAAATCTAGATTGGAGATGAAGAAAGAAGAGTGAAATGCAGTGATGGAGCCAACAGAAAATAAAGGAGGAGGGGAGAATGGTCGGGGAGCAAAGGAGAAGAAAAAAGAAAAGATAAAGAGAGAGAACAGGAAAAGAGGATACAGGCAGGAGGAGGAGGCTGAGGGGTGCAGAGAGAAAGAAAACATTAATGGCAAGAGGGAAGAGGAAGAAAACGGGAGATGCAAAAGTAGAGAAGATGGTTGAAGGAGGCAGAGAAAAGGTGGTCAAAGGAGGAGTTGAGATGAGAGAGTGAGGATGAAAGCAAGCAGAAAATAAAAAAGGAAGTGCAGAGGTGTGGGTGCAGATGAGGAGAGAGGAGGAAAGGTTGGGGGCTGGAGAGAAGAAGGAGGAGGACAGGAATGGGGAGCAGAGATTTTTAAGTGGAGAGAGTCGAATGGAACAAGAAAATAGAGGAGGGAGAGATGGAAAGAGGAGGAGGTCACGGGAGAAATTTGGGTAGGAGGTAGAGAGCAGAAGAGCGAAGTGTGGGTGCTCAGAGTAGAGCAGAAATGGAGGGAGGAAACAGTAAAAGAAGAGCAGAAGAAGGGGGTGGGGTCCAGAAGCATAGCTGGGGGAGTCAAGGGAGCGAGAAAACAGAGACAAGGACATGAGAGAAATTGGGATCGAAGTGGAGGAGGGCGGCAGAGAGGGGGAGGTCAAAGGAGGAGTGGAGGCAAAGGGAGGAAACTTCAGTGAAGGGAGGGCAGAAGGAGCAGTAAAAGAATAAAAGAAGTGATGGTGAAGAAGGAGAGGAGCAGAGATTTATATTTAGAGGAGGCTGGAGCGAGGGAGCAAGAGGACAAGAGGAGAGGAGTTGAAAAGAAACTTGGGTAAACACTGGAGGAGGTGGAAAGGAGCATGAATGTAGGAGAAGGGAGATAAGACAAAAGGATGAAGTGAGGAGAGACATTTTGCTAGGAAGGATGTAAAAGCTTAAGTAGAAAAAAAGGAGGAGAGAGTAAAAGAGGAGGAGAGCAGGGGTGGGGAGCACATACTTATGTTTGGCAAGGTTTGGAGCATAGGAGCAGGGGAATGGAGAATCAGAGGAGAGAAGAAGGGAGGGTGAGAACCAGGAGGACATTTGGAGGAGGAAGAAGGAAAGAAGCGAAGGAGGACAGCAGAGAGGAGATGAAGGGTCAGAGGAGGTGTGGAGACAGATGGAGAAATGGGAAGTGTAAAAGAGTATAAATGGAGGAGAGAAATGTGGCTTGTAAGACAAGACAGAAATGCTAAGGGATAAAAAAAGAAGAGAGGGTAAAGGAGGAGAGCAGAGTTGGGGAGCACAGATTCATATTTGGCAAGGGTTGGAGTGTAGGAGCAGCAAACAGAGGAGTGTGAGAACCAGGAGGAATTTGGAGAAGGAAGAGGGCAGAGGAGTGAAGAAGAGTTGAGGAGGAAATGGAGGAAGGAGTACTACCAGAGAGATACAGCAGTGTGGATGAGGGCAGGAGGGAAATGCAGAGGAGGAGTGGGAGCTAACAGGAGTGAAGGAGGAGGAGAGCAGGGTTGGGGAGCAGAGATTTATGTGTGGAGAGGGTTGCAGCGAGGGAGCAGAGGGAACCAGCCAGGCCTATTATAGATGGGGCTCTCCTGGGAGAGCAGGGCCTGGAGTTTTCCCGGCATTTCCAGCATATTTCACCGCTGTTTCAAGCAGCACGCTGCAATGCACAAAGCTCCGCCCCCGACTGAGTCCTCCGCTCTCCAAGGATAAATAAAGTGGGTCTCCTTTCTCTGCATGAGTATTCAATAAAAGTGATAAAAGGCTCGAAGTAACCCTTCTTAGCTTTTTTTTGGAGGGGAAAGTGAGAAACCAAACTGGCCACCCTCTCCAAGGAAAAGCTTTCAAAGAAATGCACACATCAAGCATAAAAGCACCGGGAACATAAAAGTGCCTCCCTTTTATATGAGGAAAAATGTCAACAAAAAGGGCCGCGAGATCAAATAAGCTGAGTGTGGAGGTAGTTTGTGTTTCTGCGTCTCCCTCTCTCTGTTTCTTTGTCTGCCTGTGTTTTCTCGCGCTCGCTCGCTGTCTGAGTCTCATGTGTGGAGGTGAGGGAGAACAATTGAATGGGCCTCCCACATAAAATCCATTCAGAGACATCTTGAGGATTAAGAATGAGAAATTGTCCAGCGCAGTGAATTAAATCAATCTGATCCATTACAAGATCGCTATCACAAGGTTTTTCCTTTTGTCTTTGCCCTGGATTATGCATGCTGCTCGATCTCTCTGTCAGTCTGTGTCTGTGTGTGTGTGTGTGTGTGTGTGTGCACTTGTTTCATACATTATTTAACACTGTAATGCACCATCCCATGTCATCAGTGAGACAATTACTTGAGTGACAGATTATTCAAATACAATTGTGACAATTGACTACCAGGGCTATTAACTTGACTCAGTGTTTCAAATGAAATATATAATTACAGGGCGTCACATGGGCCACATTACTGCAAAATCACCAGATCAAATCTGGCCAGGGACCTTTGCTGAATGTCATCCCTTTCTCTTCCTCCTTTCTACATTTCCTGTCCATCACTCTACTGCATATAATGAGAGAAGATACCCCCCCCCCACACACACACACACACACACACACACACCTTAAAAAAAAATGTGCAAATGCAAAACACAATATATGAGAGAGCATAATGTTAAATATTAGCAACCGAAGAAGGATCAGCAGTTGGTGCTGAATGTTTAAGGGGGTTTGTTTGTTTTGGGGGTGGGGGGGTGGGCTGGAAATCTGTGGTGAATCTACCATTCTTTGTTTCCATGCTCTGTTACAGTGTTAAAAAACAATAAAAATGTTAATCATAAAAAAAAAAGTGCAAAACAAAAAGTATCTAGAAATGTCAAGTACCAAACTTGGTATTAAATATCTTGCCAGGTTGGTTTCTTGTTTGATCAGATAGCTCTGGATTTAATTTAGAGTATTTGCCGTTTCTTGACTGTGATTTTCGAAAACTACTTGAATGAGCACTAGTATTAAAAAAGAACATTTTAATAATACCTGACTCATTGTGTATGTTTTTATCATTATTAAGTAAACACACCACTTACTACCAAAAAATATGGGGCATGAAAGCAGCATGACATGTCTAGTGAGGCGTATCACATCCATTACATTCACCTGAAGCTGCTACGCTGACCATGGAAGGTCTACTGTTGCGCTGGAATTCCACACGCACGGCTACATGGCCCTCCAACTTGTACAAAACACATACAGCTGTGTAAAAATGTTTTCCATCTCTTTAAAAAAACGATTCAAATGAATACCTCATTGTATCAGAGGCAATCCAATGCTGAAGAGCAACCATCATTTTGGATATCACATTAAAATAAACCAATCAAATCAGTGCATCCTGTAGTTAAAACAATCCACTTAATTAATTCAGTATGAGCTAACATGGCCTACCCCTCCAAACCCTGCATTAACTCTGTCGACTCTTCCATTCAGCACAACCACCACAATTAGAGGCCTTAGCCCTAATGAATCTGAGCTTCATTGATTGTCTGACATAGATTTATCATAGATGATCTAATCTGATCCATTGGATTCTGTTTTCATGGAAAGCATTCATTTTTGTTAAATCCGAGATGTACAGACTTGGTGCTGGGTTTTTTTTTTTTTTTTTTTTTGATTGCTCTATTGAGTAATATTAATATTCTGTTCTCCTTCACTCAGGTGGTCAGCTCTGCTCCAGCCTGGGAGCTCCTCTGACTGTCTGTCTGGGCAGATCACTGTCTGTGGTTTATCACACCAGCGGCCTGCGGCACAGGGGACCCAGGTGCTAAAGCAGGTACACACACACGCACACACACACACACACACAGTTGAACTGTTCACATCAGGCCACCTCAATTAATCACCTCTGTCTTTGGAGCCCTGACTGCCCTCAAACTCAAACACACACTCATCCTCTCTCTCACTGAGGTGTGTGTGTGTGTGTGTGTGTGTGTGTGTGTGTGTGTGTGTGCGTGCAGAAAAAGATAGAGAAAGAGAGTGAGAGGGCAATCTATCAAGGTGATCGATAAATAGGGACATTAATATTAGTAATGGGGCTCTCCTCCAGTCCAGTGAATATGTCCCGTCTTTACGGTAAAATATGAATTTTCCTTGGCACCTGCACGTTTGCAGCGGAGTCGCGCGCACGGGCACGAGCACGTGAGACTCTACCTGCATGCTAAGAGGAGGATGCACTGGTCTCTACCAACACCCCCCCCCCCCCTCACACACACACACACACACACAAACACACAAGAGAGAGAGAGAGAGAGAGAGACTTTCTCTCTCTAGGGACACTTGCGTTGCTCTTTCCTTTCTTTACTTTCTTTACTCTTTCAGTTACACACACAATGAAGGTTGAAGAAATGCACGTGCCTAGCGCGTGCGTGCCGTGTGTGTGTGTTTGTGTGTGTGTTTGTGTGTGCGCGCGCGTGTGTTAGAAATTGATCCAGTGTGACTCATGTTAAAGCCCGGTGACCAGACTGTGCATTGGATCCTCGCCTCATCAATCATCCCCGGCTGGCAGGCTATGCGCAGTGTGTGTGTGTGTGTGTGAGAGAGAGACAGAGCGCGTGCGTGTGTCTGTGTGTGAAAGTGCACGTGCGCATGCCTGGAACACATCCTCTGCTGACCCACACTGCGTTTGTTTGTGTCAACCAAATCTATCTATTCATGCGTTTCAAAGGTCACGTCAAAGCAATGTCGTGTGCAGATGCTCCACATCTCTCTCATGAACGTGTAATTGAAGAAAAATAAGCGCAACGCGTCTGGGCCGTTTGTGTCTGCACTCTAAAATCCCCCTTTTTTCTCCCCAAGCGGAGTAAAGACCCTGGACACCCCACGACTCTTTTCCCCTCAGCGCCTGTGGGCTGTAATGATGATGTCCAGGGCAGCACAAATCTATAACAACATAACACATTTACACACATGCGCGTACACATCCACGCACGCGCACACAATGCCAGACATGCAGACGCGCAAACACACGCACTGCCAGCACAGACAGAAAGACACCCACAAAGCGCACAGACGCCCGCACACAGCAGGGTGAAGAGGAAAGGTAAGACGGAGAGAAAAATTCGGGCATTACAAAGAAACTTTCCGCTGTTGCTCGCGCCTCAGACCAGTTCAGACTGTGTTTAAACATCTCTCACCTTGGTTCAAAGTGATCGCCAAAGTTATGATCCACAGGGCTGGCATGGTTCAGCCGAGCGCATTCAGATTCCTCCCCTCGGCTCTGCTTCCCCGAAAAGACACCATCAATTCCTCCCGACCGGGTGAATTTAACTGGAATCCTCTTTGAGTCATGAGAGTGAAAAGAGCCAAATTTAGAGGAAAAAAACCGATGCCTCTTTTCCTCTCTCCTCCTTTCCTTTTCTCCTACTCGTTTCCCCTGTTTTTCCCGTGCGTAAAATAAATCTGTCTCCACTTTTTTGTGTCTGTTCCCTCTCCTGGATTCTCTATCTGCGTCCCTTTTCCTCTCTGCGCTTTAGATTCCCATTTAAACAGGACTGAATTCCTCTCTCCCTCTTTTCTCTCGCTCTCTCTCTCTCTCCCTCTCTCTCCCTGCCCCCCTCCTCTCATACAATCAGTAGCACACCCCCTTCTCTCCCTCCTCCACCCCCACCACCTCCTCCTCCTCCACGCCTCCCCGTTCCAAATCTCCGTTTTGGACTCCACGGAGAGGAGGAGGAGGGCGCTCCAGCGGCCGCAACGAGAACTGCGCTTTAAACATGAACGCTTTAACCATCAAGTGCCTTTAACTCAAAACTAGGTGCACCTTTAATCATTGGCTGTAATTAAGCAACATATGGTTTTAAATCATTTTTGATATTTGAAAAAGTCCTACCAAACTGCCACGTGTAGATGTGCGTTATGGAAGAAAATTTCAGTACCAGTATGATTATAAATACAGATATATCTTAGAGAAGGGATCTATGTTTTACTTTATTATGATAATTATTTATTTTTTTATTTTACCAGTTTTTGTACTTTCTTACTTTGTGTTTCTAAACAATAATGATGTAAACTTAAATTTTAACCCTTTGAAACCTGGAATGATATCACTTTTCTTGTGCTGCTTTCAGACGCCTTTTACAAGCAGTATTTAAACCTTTGAATCTTAAGTAAATTGGTGCAATTTCTTAAAAGGGGAAAAAAAAACAGGAAAAAAGGCATTGAGCAACATGGCAAGAAATGTTCCACAAACTTAAAAAATATATTAGATTTAAAAAAATATTTTTAGAAAGCCAGGGAAAATGTATAGGAGATAAAAGCTAGGGGAAAACTATATTCATAATTAAATATCGCCATTACGTTTCAAAATTATTATAATTTTGAAGTTTTCCAGGTAATTTCTTTTTAAAAAAAAGTCCTTTGTTAAACTAATTTTCAGGTAATTTTCTTGTTCTTCTTTTTCCAATTTTTGAGTCATTTCTTCTTTTGTTGCTCATTCCTCTGTACTCATGTTTTTGAAGGTATCAAGCCAATTTGCTCAGATTTCAAATGGTTAAAGGTCTTGAAATGAGCTATGACTAACAGGGCCTACTTGAACTCAAAATTTTCTACAAAAGCTAAAATAACTGTGACTATTTTAAATGGCAGATTTCTTTATCTGTCTTTGTGGGCAGGGCATAGCTTGAGAAAAGTGATGTCATGTGTTTCCATGCTCCAATCAAGAGTTTTAAAACTCTTGAGTCAAAATGTGACTCCAGTTCTGCAGCAGTTTGCTTTACCAGGACAGTGTCAGTCAATTCAATTAACCACACCTACACAGTCCTGATGATGCAGATTAGCCAACTTTTTAGGCATCAAATTCTTAAGTCATAAATCTAAGTCATAGAAATTCTTAAAGGGTCCAGTGTGTAGAATTTAGTGGCATCTAGGAGCGAGGTTGCAGAAGTGAAACTGCATGTACCAACTGTTAGAAGAACTATGGTGGCCGACACAAAATGCAAATTGCCCTGTAGAGCCAGTGTTTGATTTGTCCTTTCTGGGCTACTATCGAAACATCATGGTGGTCTCCGTGGAAGAGGACCCACTCAGTATGTAACAAGCCCCCAGGAAGTGTGCCAGGCTCTGATGCAAATTTTACATAATGGCCAAAAGTGGAATTACACCATCCAGGTCCGTCACATGACGCCAGTGGGCCCAGAGAGACTTTTCCCCACTGACTTACACTGGGAAAGTCAGTCTAAGTCAGTGGATATTTTTTTGTGACCGTCAAACCCCCTGTAAAACGACTCATTTCACTTCCAAGATTTAGTTTATCCATTTTGATAACATTAGGAAAGTCTAAAAGAGCCACAAGATTACATTTTTTAGACCCCCATTCAAGCTAGCAAAGCACTAAACCAGAAGTCAGTCGCTTGGCCGGCAGAAGTTACCCGCACACTCAGCCTGACTCAGCCGGGCTCGGCCGCTTTAAGTCTCTAGTGCCTCATAGGCCCGTAGATTCAGGTATTCTATACCAAGAAAAAAAAAAACTTTTTTTGGCTACATGCGCCAATGAGCAGCTCTTGTAATAAATAGGGCCCCACCTTCATGACTTCCTAATGCATCCATGATATGAGGATATAACTGCTCATTCTAAAGAAACAAAAACACAATGATTCTTATTTTCAAGTTATTGGAAAATGAAGACCACACAGAAATGTATATTTAATACCTTTTCTGCCATTAGATCAGCCTAAATTGTACAATCAGGACCTTTTGGTTTGATCAGATTTTTCACGGCCTTTATTTATTAGTGTCCTCTACTATTACTTCTTCTATAAAAAGACCTGTCAGTCACTATCAAACAGTCTTTGGTTTATAATGATAGTGCTACTTTTTAAAATACATTTGAAATAACACCTCCACTCTCATAAAAAAGAAAATATAGGGACTACAGCAGTGACACCATAAGTGGTATCACAGTAATATTTCCTTTACAGTCTATTTCAGTAACATAGGAGCTGTGCCGTACTGTATGAACTAAACTAATAACTATTGTGAACTAATCACAGTAAATGATTTTTAGTAACATATTGTTACTACAGTTATTAGCATCATTTTTCAGTAGGAGTATGCCCCCAGGATCCAAAGTTGTGTAAAGTGACTTCTTTTAAGGAAAGTTTGAGGCCAGATAATAAAAGCTATACAAGCAATTATATTCTTATAGACACATTACTTAACAGTTTGCAAATAAAACAATAGTTGGCAGGATATACACAAAGTGAAATCAGTGTTCTCATAAAAATTCTGCTATTCACTTAAATGAGGTCAGCTCTGGCACAAGACACTTTTGTTGGCAGCTACGTTAACTTTTTCTGTTCAGTTCTAACAAGATCACATTGGTCTTAACAGCATGTGCACAGAAAAAGTGGGTATTAAAGGTGCAGTAAGTATTACTATGGACAAAAAAGGTTGATTGTTGAGTCTCATTACCAGATCTTCAAACACCGACACTTTGGGTTGGTCGTCAGAGCGAAGCATCGTTTTTAAGCATCAGTATTTGATGACCTGGGAGTGAGACTCAATAATCTACTATCTTTCTCCAGAGTTGCACACAACACTTTTTAAGAACAAGTTCAGCAAAAACAAGTCCTCAATCCTCAAACAGCTGGACAGAGTTATGGATATCCAACTGTGTGTGGTTTGCAACTACTTACTGTGTAATTAACTGGTAGCCTAATGTAAGTCTGATTATTAACCTCTGTACCAGTATTAACATGTGGTAACAATATTCCCCAAACCACAGTCTGTACTGAAGGGATGGAATTAGGGGGAAGATAAGAGGAATGACAGGAAACCAGTGTGGAAGAAAGAAAGAAAGAAAGAAAGAAAGAAAGAAAGAAAGAAAGAAAGAAAAAAAGAAAGAAAAAGATCAGGAGACTAACTTTTTTTGTCAACAAGACAAAGAAGTCATTATTTAAACATGTATTCTGGACATAATGAGATAAAGACTACTGCTGAATTAAGAGAGAAACCCAGTCTGTGGTTTTGCAAATTTTATAAACAACCAACCTTCTTGTCCAAAACAAGGACTTTGAATTATTGCATTGCACTGCCCTCTGTTGGGCATTTTTGAAACTGCATATGGCTTTTTAGAACCTGTTGATGATTTAAATAGTCTGACAATCAGTGATTAATGGATCTGTGAGCCATTTTCATCATATATAGTATTTATTGAAAAGACAAATCAGAAGTTTTGGACCCTTACATACTAGTGCTAATTGCTATCTAGTACTGTATTTCTGTATTTATATTCTCATATACTGTGCTGGTACTTATTTCTACTTGCTGGCACTGGAGAGCCTGTAACGAACCACAGTTTCCAGGGATCAATAAAGTATTTCTGATTCTGATTTAGTCACTTAGTAAAGAGTGCTTAATGAAGGGAAGATACCCTTCATTTGAAAAATAAGGATTTGTTCAAAATATATATACTTAAAGACAGTCCAAAATCCATTTTGAAAGTCGAAAACACTTTATTTGGATAGTCCACCGACAGAAAAGTTCGTGACAACAATGCTAGACATATTTGTAACAGCTCAACAGTTTATTAGGTGAAATTTAATGATTAAACTGTTTTGCTGTGTCTGTAGATGTTAACCTATATAGTATGTGACAACTCACCATCTGTTCTCAGAAAAATCTAGTTGACCTTGAAGTATTTAATAAATGTATGTTGCACAGGATGAGTGAATAGCTTAAGTTTGACTAAATTAAAAGTATGGAGAAAAGTTCATGAAATGTCATTTTTTCCATAGATAATCTGTTAAACACCTATAAAATGAATAAAGCCATCAAATTGTTAAATTTCAGCGTAATACTTTAAACTATTTGTGGGCAGACAATCCAAATAAAGTGTTAACAAAAAAATCCTTGTTCATACAATTCTAAATTATCAATATTAGGTTAAATGCCTAATACAGAAATTTGGGGGATGTTGATGTGTATATTTCAAGCCAGCTGGTTTTGTTTTAAAAACAGATTTTGGAGCAGAACTTTGTAAAGAAATACCAGGGTTAGTTATTTTTGTGAAGCAGTGAAATAAACTGCAACCGCAACGAGAAAAAGACCAATCCAGACAGAAACACGTTATTAAACAGATCTGTATGAACATTTTTGTGTTTGGGATTAGATCTCATTTTGAACAAGAAGAACCATTGACAAGATGAATGAAATTAACCCAAATGCATGTTTATTGAAGTCAACAACTGAACTGGTATTTTAACCAAAAAAACCCGAAACAAATAAAACAAATACTGTGTGAACATCCAACAGACACAAACCCACCACAGCATGCGGTTGGGTCTCGCCTTGATGACATCATCAGCCATAGTACAAATTAACATACATGACAGCACTATTCTCATGTGATATGGATTTTATTCAAAAGGAAGACTTTTCATCCAAAATAATAAGTCTGAAAAAACAAAGACGTTGTTTTAGTCGTCGAAATCATATCAATTTTGTGAATGCAACACACGTAATAAAGAGTGTCTCCGGAGTCTGTTTGGGTCAATTAATACACACCTCACACTCATACACAAACACACATACACACACATATAAACACACCATAGCCACAGACGTCATGCCTGCCGTGCATATCCAGATATGTGTGTGGATGTGCATGTACCCAAAGTGTGTGTGCAAAGTGTGTATGGGTGCGCTTGTAAGAGTATCCAGTAAAGGCAACACTATATACATGAAATTATAGAAAAATGGTTGTTGAAACAATAAAATGCCCAAAAAAAAAAAAAAAAAAAAAATTCTAACCTCCAAGTTTTGGAAAATCTAATTAAAAAAAAAAAAAAAGATCAGTTGAACTTAAAGTAATACGCTGAAGATTATGCACACCTTTTACAAAACATAATTTAAAAATCAATTTGCTCATACTACAAAAATAAAGAGATGACTGGCAGCTAGTGTGCGACTGCCAGAAGAGGAGTTGGTGAGAGTCAAGTGGTGGGGCAGGACAGCTCGGTGTGACTGAAGAGGGCGAGGAAAAGCTGCTGTTTGCTGGCATCTGGTGACAGCTAGTCATTACTGCACTGATGCAATGAAATATGAATTAGACTGACTGCACGTCCCACTTCAATGCCACTGTACCCCTACATTGGTTTAACGCAGCAGCGGCGGGGAAAGTAAGTCCTACTTCATCCATTTTTTCAGCATTATCCTGAGGACTGCTGTGTCGAGGAGGTACAGACGGCTTTATAACTGGGACATGGCGTATGTTTGCAGATCAGAGAACAGCAGGGTCAGGCAGGCCGCCACTCTTGTCTCAGGAGAGATGCTTGTCGGCACTTCTTATCTCCTACGCTATCTACATTTCCAACCGTTTCTCATGCAAGCTACATGCTAGCACATTAACTAAGACGAAAGACAGGACGATAAATTACAGGCAAATACAGGTCCATTAGTTTTTAAGAGACACTACACTTTGTTGAGTATGAGGCAGGTATTCCTTTCTCCATTCACAGAGCAGAATTAACTGGGGTTAAATACAAATCAAGGGTTACTCTTCAAAGTGGACAATAAGCTCTGTGAGACAAAGCCCGTCCTCTGGTCTGCAGACACGAACACTATGAGAGTATTGCAGAGCAAACATGGGATAAACAGAGGTTTGTTTGAAGTTTTCTGCTCCACGTCTCCAACAGAACGCTGTTTAAACCCAGTTTACTGCAGCGGCACCTTAATTTCCAAGCGAGAGCTCTAGGAAGAAAAAAACAAACAAACAAAAAAAAACAGCTGACCCTTCTTCAGGTCACGTTACCCTTTGTAGTATAGCTAGCTTATAGACACACTAGCCGGGCCACTTGCTTTCAAAGCAGCTAGCTAGGTTGGAGTTAACAACAATGCGGGGAAAGGTACGAAAAGCACAATCCCTGAACGTTCCCAAAAAGGGGTGTACAAAAACTATCACAGACATAACTGTCTACAGGGTAGACTGACAACAGCAAATGGATTCCTCTCCAAAAACACCCCCGAAAAGTGCTGCAGAGAGCCACCAGCGCACGCCAGCAAACCAAGAGACGCTACTTCTACTGTACGTCTATGGACTCCTGAATGAGAGAGAGACCAGCAAGGAGAATCGGACATCGATCAGAGATGGACGAGAGGGAGACGAGGGGGAAGGAGTGATGAGGAGAGGAGAGAGCGGGTGAAGGTGGATCAGGACGCAGACGCGATGATTGATTAAAGAATGAAAAGAAATGGACGAGTGGAGCGGAGGGAGGGGAATAAAAAAAGAGAAGAGGACATTTACGTTGCTAAATGACTTTCTTCCGTGTTAGTGCAGCCCAGACTCCGGCTCGGGCACTCTGCCCACCAAGCCAAACCTTGGCATGCGTACAGTCTGGAGCCCAGAGCCTCTTAGTTAGATTGCAATCAATTTCCACGACCGGGCCAAGTGGAGCTTGCCAACGCCAAGGCGAACTCCCAACCTTAATAAAACACTGTTCATTTATGGGAACCTTTTGCTAAGCTGGCGAATGATTCCTGCTTGCAATAACACACACAGAGAAAAAGAAACAATAACCGAGAGGGTTTTTTTTTGGAAGTTTGTCATAATGCATGTCCTGTTTGGCCCCGTAGTGGAAAGCAAGAAAGTATTTTCACCTCCCCGAAACAGCGGCCATGCCAGCATCTTAGAGGAAGTCATGATGTCACTACTCAATGAATTTGGAGCCAGGTGGCCTCGCCAAGACAAGCAGTCTGCTGCGGGGAGAAAAATGGCAGAGTCTAGCTTCATGTTCAGCGGGGGCCAGTTGGAAGGAAGACCACAGCGGTCCACATGCGCCGGCCCGGGCAGTGATACTCGAGGACAACTCCACCAAACATTCTGAGACCTTTTCGAAGCTGCGTTCGAGCAAGGTTTTGCTACAGTTTAGTGTTTGGGAGCAGAGGGCCGACAAAGTGGGGAGGAAAATGGCCACATTTAATGTGGCGCACAAAAAAAAGTAAAGAAATAACATCCAAAACCTCAAAATAGAAGTTGTAAAATTAGATGTATGGACTCCTGGACTGACAAACCAACAGACACTGTAAACTGTTAACACTGACAGTAACACACTGAGACACTGATGAGAGAAAATCTCTCATAAGTACCTAAAAAACCGAAAGGGAAAAAAGAAAAAGAAAGAAAAAGAAATGTTCCTCTTACAAATATTTGCAGTTAAGGTTAGTTTTCATCGCAACATAGTTGTTATTTTTATTATTTTTTTTCCCAGATATTGATAGTTTTGACTCTGCATTTCCACGCATGTAATAAAAACAGGCAGGCTTTTTTTTTTTTTAGAGTATATAAGTCACTGTAATGCAGTAACAGACTGTATGAGATACAGGAGAGAGGGAAATGTAGAGAGAAAGAGAAGAAGGATAGAGGGAGAGAGGACAGACAGAGAGAGAGAGAGAAAGAGTGTATTTACAGCACACCAAACATTTTCTGTCAAGTAAAAAGAATGCTATATAATTCTATATATATATTTATATATGTATACTGGAGCCCCTCAGCTTGGTAGCGCAAGGCGGGAATGCTATTTTTGCATGAGTGTTGCATGTTGTGTGGTGCTGCATTGTTGGAAATTCAACGGCTTGTACTGGGGGCTTGTGTGGACGCAGGAAGAGGTTTGATGGCATAAAAAGATTAAACTGTGAGAGAGGGAGATTATGTTCGTCAGTAGTAATTTGCTTTGGATGGATTTCTCTGCCACTCAAATGTTTGCAGAGGGATACCGCCTTGTTAGATGGAAAGAATGAGGACAAAAACGTGAAAAGACAGAGCTGGTTTGGTTTCAGTGTGGAGGAGATGAGGTGCGAGAAGTGAAGTATCAGCTCAGGGATGCCGGAATGTGAGTTACAATTTTGCTTTTTCGAGGCGCTGACAGTTAGAAGTAGGATACGATGCGTGTGTAAAAATGTGTTAATGTGTCATTCAGAGATATTTTCAGACGTGTTAGTAGAGTAGGAGGCTCGCGTTTGTTAATCTGAGCATCTACGAGCATTCAAGTCTGTGTGTGAGGAGTTTTCCCCCGAAAACTGACTCATGTATGCATGTTTGTGTGTGTGTTTGTGTGTGTAACTTCAGTTCATCTGTATGTCAGTGCAAAATCTCACTTCCCTGTATCAATGTGAAAGAGGGTAGTACCAGCTGAAGCTCGACTCACTGCTTGATCCTGCCCACAGTTCTTTCCCTACCGTCCCCTCCCATCATCCCTCCAACCGAGTGAAGAACTGAAGCGTCGTGAAAACAAATGGAGGTTTTTTTATCCCCTTCACTCCTCCCCTCTCCTCTAGTCCACGTCCTCCAGCTTTTTCTCCTCCCCCCCTCCTTTCCTCCACCGCTCCCGTCCTCTGTCTAGATGAAGTACTCCTTCTTGTCCTCTGCTCCAGAGTGGCCTCCCTCTGCGTTGATGATGGCCGTGTCCGCGTCGGGGGCGTCGTCCGAGCCCTTGGCCTCGTGGGTCAGATACGTTCCTGTGGAACAACAGACACGGATGGTAAGAGACAGAGATAGAGAGAAGCGGGAAGAGAAATAATATTGCTGAGGCAGTTAAAGTCAAACATCGGAAAAGTGAAATGACAAAAGTCCAGAGACTGTTATAAACAATGGAGTGGCAAGATGTTCCAATACGATGTCTAAATTATCACTTCAGGTGCTTTTGATAACTTTTGCTGTTGTTTTAACTTTTAATGTGGGTGAATTACAACGTAGTAAAGTTTTCTTTAGGTGGTGGGAGACACAAAGTGCAGAGAACTAATAAAAAGTGTTTATCTGGGTGCCAGGCAGGGTTTTACTTGGGAGATGTTTTATGTGAGGTTTTATTTTGGTTATGATGGGTCAGGACCGGCAAAAGGCAGATCTCCTGGTGAGCATTAATTTAGTTTGCAGGTCCAAGGACATCAGATGTCTAGGTTAAAAACTGGGCTAAATTCTGCTAAGAAGTGAAAACTTTTAGACATCTAGGTTACATACAGTATGACCATAAGCCCCTTTTACACTGCCTGTTCAGGGTGGGAATGCTACGCCGTTACGCCGCCTCACCACTCTGTATATAAGGTACGATTGCAGAATAGGGACAGAAATGTCTCGCAATTAATTGCCACGAGAGACAGTAACAGTGCTGAAACGGTGTGTGTATGAACAGGACATGGGAAGAATGGCTTCAACGTTTTGATGCTGTATTATTCCTGTGTCCCACCGCAGGAGATTTAAAAAGCAGCTAGTAGTAGTTAGCGGCTAACTCAAAGAGGAAGAACAACGACCGGAAATGCCCGCAATTTGGGAAAACAACAAAATTCAGGAGCTCTTTCTCCTCCGAGCAGAGGGCAAGATCAGCCTGCATATGACAGAGAAGGTAAATGATCATTAATGTCATGTTGTGCCATTTGTACTGTTTATAAAACACTGCTGATGGGTATGTTTTTTGTCACACTAGGCCAAAGCTGTTTTGTTACATGTCACACATGACAGGTCTTCCTCGGTCCCATGATGCCACATGCAGTCTATAATCACACAGTGCCGCTTTCGTTTGGTTCTGTGTCAAAAATTCAACGGTGGCGTAAATAAGGGAGGACAAGGGCTGACTGGCAGGCGAGGTGTGCGTATGCGCCGATGACGCACTATTGTCACAGGGAGATGTTGCCGATGTGTGATTGACCGCTTTGCTCTCATATAACTGAGGGACATACGGTACTGGAAACAGGCCTGTCTGGTAAGAAAAACAAGTGCCTATGCTCCGTAGCTCTGTGTAAAAAGGGCTTGAGTCTTAACAGCATTTAAATGCTTTTTAATGTTTACTTAGGATTTTCAGTTAAATACATAGTATAATATAACTTAAAAGCTCAAACACGAGTAACAGTGTAACTTAGAGATTGAAAGGACTGTTTTCAACCAAATCAACCCCCATCTTAACCAAGATGTCTAGACGTCTTTTGACCTCCAAATCAGCAATTCAATATTAAAAGTGCTCCATCAAGCTTTTGTCCTCCAAGTAAAACCCTGTCTCGTGTTTCAGCGAGAGTGTGTTTTACAGGTGAATCTAACGCTAGTATTTCCGCTGGACCTCAGGAAAGCAGGACCACCCCTATAAACATGAAAGTCGGTCCCTGACTTACTGAGAGATGAAGTCGCCATCATTGGTCGTCCAGTGTTGGAGTTTCCCAGTGGTCGTTGCTCTTTCAAAATTCAAATGGTCCTCAAATACGTCCTCGGGTAGCTTTTACAGCCACAAATGATCATAATCGGTCCAGCAATATACTAGGTTTTCAACCCAGTCTTGGTTTCATACTCATAGCTTACTTTTTACGTGAGCAATGAAAGTACATTCTTAACCTTGTGAACGTCATTTTAAACTCAAGGTCCACTTAGAAGCTTGAAGCTTTGAGTTGCGTTTTCTTATAATCCAATAGACTTAAATTAGCTGTCATGGAGTCGACTCAGTTGACATCACATAACTTAGGCATTGAACTGAGGTCATGTCATTCCAAGTGGTCGTAAAAAATATGTGAACATGACATGGACAACAGACTGAATGAAAAACAGAAACAGACCACATTAGCTTTCTGTGAACACCTGACCAGGTCCCAGCATCGACTGGGAAGAAGTCGAAGTCATGGACCAAAAGTTAGTGGACGACCGGAGAAAAATCAAGGAGTATATTCATATCTGACACCAAAGAGCATCTCTGACCAAAGTTTGGGGTTCAGATCTTCCCAATATACGGTCACCAGTTATGACGTCACCAAATTTCCATACTCATGGATAAAGAGTAAACCCCATTTGTTGATGAAGACCATGAGATGTCATTGAAAGCTCTTGAAAACGCTGGTAAGTGTAACGGTCAACCTACTTTTAAAATAATTTAAATGCTGATTATTCAGTCTTAGTATAGCGTTATAAGATGGTAATCCTTAGGTTGTATAGCTCTCTACCCATTATCCTGTCATTGCACATGCTGTCATTTGTTTCATCTGCTGCTTCTATGCTTCATTAGTGAGAACTATCTGCATTTACTCTCACATAATGGCAGTGAAATGACAGCCAATGACCAATTTTCATGTACTACAGTCCGTGTAATTGCTCACTCCTCCGCTGGCCTGCAACACTGCCACACATGCAGCCACCAGACAGCGAGGAAGCTATCACCCCCCAGATTCCACCCTTCTATGCACAGGTGCCTCAACCAGCCAGAGGGAGTCAGCGGTGCAGCGACACAGACATGATCCCTCACAGACCTGGCATCTGTGAACACTGGCCACCAAGCAATTGTGTTCAATATTCTGGACCAGCTGGAAGCACCGGAGCCGGGGATTCAATCTGGTGCACTGTGCTGGTGGAGGTGGGCAAGTGTTTATCAACTGCGCCACCTGGGTGCTGAAACGTGTTTAGTACCATTTAAATGTGTTCCCTGCTGGAGTTAAGACATTTGAATTTGCTTTGTTCTTGTTTGTTTATATGCTAAAAATGTGTTTTTTGAGACCTGAACGGGAGTGTAAAGAAAGAAAAAGAAACTGTTTTGTCTCCCACCCACAGAGCTCATGAGCAACAGATAACTAACTAACATCATGGCCAGGAAGCAATTACGTTTCTGCTTTGATTATATAAAATATGCCGCAGAAATATCGCTGAGACCAGGAAATCTAATCTCACAGGAAGTTGTGCGAACCAAAATGTATTAAAAGGCAATGAATAAACATTCACTTATTGTCATTCATTCATTTTCTGCTCTGAGAGTAAAGTAAGTGAGGTTTATGCTTAGAATCCATATTTAGGTATGAGGACATTTGCATTTCTGTGTGTCTCTGCATTTGTATGCATATGCATGTTTGTGCGTGCGAGATCCAGTCTTGGTACGCATGTATCCATATTTATGCAAGTGTATTTCAGTGTACGCTCATGCATGCATGCATGAGTGTGTCCGTGTGTGTCCGTGTGTGTGAGCAGGTGACCTTTGTGTCTGATGAGGTATCTGCCGAGGACAATGAGGAGGCAGAGCAGGATGAAGACGATAACAGCCACCACCCCTCCGATCACCGCGTGGTCCACCCCCGAAGAGGTCGACATGGCTGTGGGGTCTTGAGAGGAGGGTGGTGGAGAAGAGAGGAGAGGAGAGGAGAGGAGATGAAGTCATGTAGTAAAGATAAGATGGGAGACATAATAAGAGAGGGAAGGGGGGAATGGATAACAGAGAGAGAGAGAAACAGCGATATAAAATGAGGTAGAGACAGTGAGGGAAAAGAGGGGAGAGGGAGAGAGAGACAGAGATTGAGAGCAGAGAGAGGGAGGAGGGGGTGGCGTATGAATATTGGTGGAAACAGCAGACAGATGATGAAAGGCAGCAGAAATAGAGAAAGAGAGAGAGAATAATGGGGAGAGTGACAGAGAAGGCAGAAAGAAAAAGAAAAGAATAGGGGAGCGGAGAAGACTTGTCAATATATAATACCCAGGCACAGCAGCAAACCTTCAGAAGACAAAGACAAGGATATGAAAAAAGCCAGGCGAAAGAAAAGGGACCACAGCGTCACCCTCCATTAAAAATTGGTCGTGACTAACATGCAACAGGATTGTGCAGTTTACCGACCAAATTCCAATCACTTGTAAAAACCTTGTGAGGGACACAAACACACTGCTGGATGTCAGGTGAAATCCTCGCCCCTTCAGCATTGGTGAATTCCATGTATTCACTTTAACTGAGGGATTTTATGCTCTTCAAGCTCGGAAATTGTTCAGGTTTGACTAATCGGAGGCCGGTTTACCAACCAGGGAATGTGAACAACTGTTCCGTCGCCACAAGAGCCCCAGATTCTGATTACATGATCATGTGATTAAATAATAGATTTGAATTTTTCTTATGCTGCTTTCAGATGCCTTTCACAAGTATTTAAATGTTTAAACCCTGAGCAAATTGGTTTGATTTCTTTAAGAAATATGACAAAAAAAGTCAATGAGCAACTTTCTTAGAGTTAGAAAATTATTTTTAAAATATCTAGAGAAAGAAAACAATATTTCTAATTATCATAATTAGTTATTTTATTTTTTCTTTATTTATTTTTCAGGTCATTTTCTTTGAACTTACTTTTTGGTTAATTTCTTCTTTCGTTGCTCATTGCCTTCCTCCAATGTCTTTGCTCAGGTTTCAAAGGCTTAATCCTGCCTTGGTGAATACCAAATCATGAAGAAAGTATATTTTCTGATAGTACATTTAATATACTTATTTAGTTTACTTAATTTAAATTTAGTGTATGCTGCAGAACAAAAAAAGGCACACTGCTGATCACTTTAATGCACAAGTCATAGATAGAAAAGGATTTGTTGGTTCTTTTCACACTTATATTATGTACTTTGGTACTAACTTTTAGGCCTTGTCCACATGGACATGGTCATTTTGAAAAACAAAACAAAAAATAAACAGGGTTTTTCGTCCTTTGTTTTAAAAAATGTGCAAAAGCACTGTTATGAAAAAAAAATCTGTATATCATAGGAAAACACAACTGTGCTGTCAAAAGCATGACAAACCAACAGGTCCTGCTATAACTGTAACCCCAAAGCCATGCAAAGAAGAAGAATAAGATGGTGGCTTGATCAGAAGCCCGAAAAAAGTTATTTCGCGAGCACTGACAGCGCAAGCCCCCGGGAAGTGTGGCCAACATGATGCCATGGGGTCCAGAAAGACCTTTTCCCATAGACATTGTGAAAGACATTTCTGCTAATCAGTGGTTACATTCTTATGATTGCCACAAATCCCGCGAAATGACTCGTTTCACTATTGGGATTTGACCCATTTGATCCGATAATATTATGAAAGTCTCTAAGAGCCGCACGATTCAATCATTTTATCCCCTTTGAAGTTAGCAGAGGGCTAAAAACCAGAAGTTAGCTGCCGGGCCATGTTAAATCTCTGATGCACTTACTGCAAGGGCACCATGATACAGGAGATCCAGGTAATTCTATATCTGGTAAGTCAAACTTTTTTGACTTCTAGCACCAGCAACTTCCCTCAGAAAAAATGGGGCAGTCTGTCTAGCAGGGGCCCGCCTCAGACGCTGTATACGGTTCTCTTTGTACATCAATGGAGCAGTGACCTCCATAGCTGATTCTAATGCCTCTGTTCCTCAGTATGGTGAAAAAGTACTTGCACATTTATGTGTGAACATGTAAAAAGTCCTGTTAGCAAGGCTAGTGCCAGCACTATTATGGTCACATCCGACATTGCACACAATGTTGCCTCATTTGTTGCCTCACAAAGCAGAATACAGCGCACACACTGACGTTACAAGACAAATACTCTGTTTTCCCTGTCAACACATTAGAAACAGAGTTTCTGAAAATCTTCACCCTGGACTGAGTTTTACAAAAGATTTAGTTTTTTAGTGGCGTGAACTGCAGTTTGCATGTGGACAAAAGGACTGAACACATCAAAAAAGCACCAGTTTTAAATATTCATGTGTGCATGTTGACAAGACCTTACAGTGTGCACAAAATGAGAAGTAAACTCTGGTACATTTGAGTAAACTTTGGTGTAAGATAACGGTTTCTGTTACATTTAATCAATGTAAGCTGCACTTAGCATAATAAAGGTTGCACTTAAGACATGCTTACAAATATTTAAATTGTATTGGTCGGATAATTTTGTGCTCCCCAAAAAAAAAAGCATAGTATAATGTAAACTTTATGCATCGAAAGTATGATCAGAGCAAAAATGTACCTTGATGAAATTTGCATTAGAAACTCTGTTACCTAACATTTACTTTGCAGAAGAAGTACCTGTATACTTATACTGGTAGAAATATACTTGTTGTATGCTTCCATTATTGAAAAATATACACATTTTTTCACTTATAAGAGCCTTTGTACAAAATTTAACATTAACAGCGGTTAAGCTGAAAACAAATTCTCTTCTCCTTGTCTCTGGAAAGCTGGCATTTTTTCAAAATGCAAGTTTTTCACCCAACAGCAGAGATTTGATTTTTTCCCCCCAGTATGCCTCGCTATAGCCACTTTAGCTACTTGGCCCTCAGAGAGGAGAGCAATCTATGCAGAAATAATTTGATACATCATTCATTTCGCCTGACTTTTCAGACCGGATCAAACGCTGGGTGTCATTTTGAAAGTCACTCAGACAGGCACAACTCGAAAGCAGCACTTCTCATACCAAAAAGCGTAAAAAGACAGAAAAAAAACAAATGATGGAGGAATAAAAAGAGATGGGAGTTGAGAAGAGAGACTGGCTTGCAGTTGGTGAATGCTCAAGGGATCAAACCAATGTGGAGGGCAGGGATTCAACCAGTCAGAGGAGGAAACAGATAGCTTAAACTCCCAACTGGAGTACAGGAATAAGAGGTATAAACACAGCAACAGCCACTGACAACCAGAAATGTCGACAAAACTGAAACTGAAGAACAAAGGAACACATTACAACCAGCTGAGACACCAAATGACGGGGATGAACGGCCAATTTTGGAGAAAAACGTCACATTTCAGCCAGTTAGAGAAGTGAAGGGGCATGACAACAGCCAACCAGAGGCCAGCCGCAGACAGAGAACAGGGAGAAGGGGGGGGGGGGGGACTCTGAGCTCCTGTTCTGAATCTGTTCAGAATGACACACACACACACACACACACACACACACACACACACACACACACACACACACACTCACACTCACACTCACACACACACAGAAAGTCAAACACACACTCTGGCTGGACGGCGTGGAGGTGAGAGGGGCATGCTGACGAGGCGAGACTGAGAATGAGCCCATAAATCCTGCTGTCAGCATCAAAGGAAAGCAGACAAGACCCAAGAACACCTCCAAGCCTGACCCCCCTCCCACCCCCACCCCCCCCCCCTCCCTACACACACACACACACACACACACACACACACACACACACACACACACACAGAAAAAACACACATAGAGAAACACACACAGAGGAAGTGGAACACTGTGTAAATGACTTGTACCACTTAAGGGGTCACACTTGTGTGTCGTTGTGAGATAGATGTGAGTGCCCTGTGTGTGTGTTTGTGTGTGTTCATGTGTGTGTGTGATGCTGGTGTGTGAAAGTGTGATTTGAGCCTGTGTCTGTGCACGTATTGGCAACAACAAAGCTTTACGTGGACAGGAGTATGAAATATTCATCCCTCCGCTCTGAAGTTCAAAGTGTCCCCAGACTAAGTTTTTTTTTTCCCCAGAGTGACAGACAAGACGAAAACAGACAGAACTACAGACAGTCAGGCCTACAGATGGACAGACAGACAGGTTGAAAAGTTAGAACGACAGAAAGTCAGAACGACAGATGACTGGTGGAAAAGTTATACCTGTAATGTTCTCTGCACCATCTTCTCAAGTGGATGAGTAGATGGATTGTTGGATGTTTGGATAGATGGATGGATGGATGGATGGATGGATGGATGGATGGATGGATGTGTGGATGAGTGGAGGAGTGTGTGTTGAGCGGTTCAGGGCGGAGGTAGGGATTATCAACAGGAGAAAAGAGGAAAACAAGAAAAGAAATCATGAAACAGCTGTGAAAAGGCCATTTTTTCCCTCCATTGAGTTTCTTCTATTCTTTTCTTGCTGTCAGCTTTGACTGTGTGTTTGCACGTGTGTGAATGTAAAACAAACTCCCAGTATCCTTGACTGCTCCACAATGCAACTACAGTTTGTGTATTGAGGGGAAAAACAGCAACTTGAATGGTGTTTGTTTTCCACTCCATTACTAAGCTTCTCGCATCTCTCTTGTTTGCAAGTGTGTGTGCAAGTGTGTAACTCAGATGGTTTTACCTGTGAAAGTGTAAACTCCATGCAGCCGGACGGAGACGGAGGGAGTAGGGGGGGAGGGGGAGGGGGAGGGGTCGGTGGCGGAGGGTGTGATGCTTGCTGAGGAGGGAGGAGTTGGGGAGGAGGAAGGAGAGAGCAAGTCGGGGAAGAGGAGATTGGAGAGGGTGGTGGTGGAGATTTCGGAGACAGTGGCTGACGTGTCGGCCATGGAGGGGGCGGGAGAGGGGGAGGAGTCGGGGGAGGTGAGGTCAGGAGAAGAGGAAGTGGGATCAGCACCGGAGCCAGAGAAGGTGTCAGGAGGAGAGGAGGGTGGGAGGGAGGAGGAGGAAGAATATGGAGAAGTTGGAGAGTCAAGGAAAGATAATGTGGTATCTGGGGAGTCAGGGGAGTTGGTGTAGTCAGAGGAGTCAGAGGAGTCAGAGGAGTCAGGGGAATCAGGAGAGTCAGGGGAGTCAGGGGAGTCAGGGGCGTCAGGGTAGTCTGGGTCCATGGGATCTTGGGAGGAGGACGATGGCGAGGAGGTGGAGTGGAAATGAGCAAGCAAAGCGCAAAAATGGCCATGGATCGAACGAATGGGATACATAAGAGTGAAAGGGATAGAAGCGCAAGAACGAGCGAAAGCGGTTGGATGGTAAGCGTTGGCATGGTAGCGCGGTTGGATGAGAAAAAAAACAAACAAAAATAGGAGGAAAGAAACGAAAGAAAATCAGAAGAGAAAAAAGATGGAAGAAGTACAAGCAAAAGCCACAACAAACGACAGAAATAAAGAAACGTGATGAAGAAAAGTAAAAGAAGAAGACATCCCAAACTCTTTTTACACCAGTCCCCCTCTTCCCCACCACGCAACCCATTTCTGTTTCTTTTCCCTTCCCTTTTTTCACTTTCCCTCATTACCTTGCACCAGGAGTGTGTACTCCCCCTGGCTTTTTCCTATGCCGTTGTCGGCATGGCAGAGGTAGACGCCATTATCTGATTTGTTGAGCATCTCGAAACGCAAGTAAGCACCGTCGGCTTTGGCCAGCGGGGGGAGCTCTCCATCCTTCTTCTCCCACGAGTAGGTGGAGGGCCTGTTGAGACAGGAGAGAGCAGGAGACACACAAAGAATGAGAGTCCTAAGTTGAACTGTAGATGCTCAGCACATTTTTCAAAAAAAAAAGAGAAAAAAATAGAGTAACTGAAAGTAAAAATCAGAAGAGGAGTGAAGTGATGAGAGGAGAAGGGAGCGGTGACAAGTGCTGCAGGACAAAGAAAAAAAGATGGAATGATCAAGGGTGAAGTAGAGATGGAAAAAGAAGAAATGGTCAGAGGAGAGGGGAGGCTGGAAGGAACGAAGATGGAAAAAAAGAACAGATAAAAGCAGGGGAGGAGTGAGAACGAATAAGAGAAAGAGATGGATGTTACAGGGAGAAAATTGAGAGTTGTTGCAGCAAACGGCAAAAGTGAAAAAAAAAAGATGAAGAAAATGATGGAGAGAAGGACGGGGTTGGGAGGAGTGCTGCGGCTTGAAGAAGAAAAGAGATTAAAAAAAGATGGAGGGAGATGAAGACAACAGAACAAAGATCAGCATTTCAAATCAGCCTGCGTTAAAAAATCCATTCTGCATAACAGATTGTGTATGAGAGAGATAGCGAGACGTGTCTTGATAAAAGAATCAATTATGTAAATGTACGAGTCCTTAAGCGCTGTACAGTAATTACAATGACGGGGAGACTGAAACGGGGACAGACCTGAATGGGTCGCACTGATTAATCGCTCTTGGAAATGTGAAAAAAAAAAACAAAACAGTGACACCTAAAGGTGCAATCTGTATATTCGCAAAGGAGGCCACATGGCTGTTTGTGCTTGTACAGTAACTGTTAAAGGCAGAGACAATACATCTCTTCGACCGAGCTCCCTTACACAAACATTTTAAAATCTAGTTGGATTTTTCAAAAAAGGTACAAAAAAAAAAAAACCTATAATAATTCTATCTGTTGTTGCTGCCGGGCAAAAAATCTCAAACTCAGTGAAAGCTAATGAGAAACATCGTCTGCTCCCTCGACACCTGCTGCTGAGCAAACACTTGGGAGACTGTGGGCTTCCTAGGAAGCTCAAAGTTTCGAATATGTGTCATTTTAGGAATATAAATCCTAACAATGCTTAAAAAAAGAGCGCTAGCATTCAGTCAGCTGTCCTGAGGCGAATGAATATTCAACCATGAAGTATTTAAAACAAGCGTGTCCTGACCATGTTTGGCTACCTGCAATAAAACAGAATCAGCTGTTGTATTACACTGCCTCCAAATGCGAGATAATAAGCAATTAACTGAACAATTAACTTCCCATTTACAGGCTGTAACTGGTGTAGTGTTATTAAACATAATGCTTGAAAGTCAATCTCTGTTATACAGCAGGTAGTTTAAGTGCAGGCGGCTGATTGGTCAGACCACACCGATAATCCCCCCGTCTAAAGTCTCTGTTTTATTCTGGGCTATGAGCTCTGCTTATGTGGAAACTTTTCAATTAGCACACATGCATTAATAAACACTGCACAAAAGTCATGATATGCTTGAAGACATTCTTTATTGCAATTATGGGTACTTTGGTGCTGCGTATTCCTCCCTCTCCCAGCTGTGATCATTATCACAGTAAAGAATGCGCTATTGGGTGTTTTTGCTAAATTATTGATGTAAGATTTGCTAAATTATGTTAATGTTAAAATCTTTGTAATACAACACTTATTTAAAAGAATCTGTTGTGTGATCAGTAGAGATTATTAATGGAAACGTTATGTTAGATTGTCCTCTCTATTGGTTCCTGCCGAAGATGGACATATTTAAAGCTGCTCTCATCACTATTATCATTATTATTATTATTATTCTTTTTAAATGGATGTAATGAGTTATTGCCTGACTCTGCAGTTCACCTCAGTTGTGTAGAGTTTTCAGACTTCTCAGATCATTGATTTTGGTTTTTGGTTTGCATTTTTACAGTCTAAAACTTAACTATTTTGATTCAGTAGGCTCTTATCTGCATAGTTTCAAGACACATCATGCTATAACATGTTCTGATCATCGTACTGTCACGCTCCACATGAATATTAATGTTGCTCCGTGTCCCCAAGATGTGTAAATAAGCCACTGTTTGCCAACTCGTCTGCTATAACCAAAAGGGTCGGGACTCCCGAGGAACTTGCAAACTAACTACCTTCTTTTATATAACTCCTTAAAACATACTATTTACAGTTCTCAAAATGTTTTCATAATGTTTTTAAGACACACTCTGTTTTGTCAGGTCTCTGTTATTTATTTATTTATTCATTTATTTAAGGATCCCCATTAGCTGATGCCAACAACACCAGCTAATCTTACTGGGGTCCAAAGTTCAGTACATCATATCCATATCATAACATCATATACACAGGCGTGTGGGTGATTTACATTAGATCAATCACAAAAGACGCTGTATACAACATCGCATCTGTTCTGCCTTAAAGCCATCACATATGTGCCTCAGTTTATGTTACATTAAGTGGTCGTAGAAGTTCACTGAAGCATTCATGGTGATACATAGTCAATATATTGTATGTTTTCTCTTGTTTTTGTTGCCGTTATCTTGACAGTGTGTATTATTTAATCTTGTCGGGGACTATTTTAAGCTGTGGATTAATACACATCTGGTATACACTAGTGAGTATACATGGCAGTAGGAAAGCGTATGTAGATTTGACTTAAAATAAGCCGTCGCAACCAGGGAAAGGTCACCGAGTGCAATGATGTGGCTCACTGACGAGTTCTTAGTAGTTCTTGGGAAACACTGGAGCTAAATAAACTATATCATACATTGGCTACAGAGTCAATACTTGGTAGTGATTCAGTCCATTATTGGTGTGTGTCTTTTCAAAGGATTTGTCAGCAATAAGAGAACTATACTGTAGAGTATGGCCAGGCCTTATCCTTTAACATGTCACAGATTACTGTAATCCTGTTACATGTCACCTGCTGTTTTCTGACCACAGCCATGACCTTGCACACGTAAGGCAGCTCACACGCAATAGGTCAAGGTTACGCAAGGATTTTTATGTGTGAGTGAGCAGTGAACAGTCTTGGTTAAATGACTTCAAACTCAGAAATGTGATGCAAGCACTCCTGGGTTGTGCTGATTGAATAGATTGGAAATATAAAAGAATGTAGAGCACGAATTGTCTTTCCCCTCTGTTAGAAAGCTCTCGCTGCCGGGCGTCAAGGAAACACAGTATAGAATTTGATACGGTAAGTTATTCTTTTGAACCTGACAGGATGTGACCACGGAGAAAAAAGTGCGTATCGTGGAATTGAGTGTGACGTTCATCGAGTTTGATTGGGGAGGGCAGCTCGAGGGGAGGAGAGGGATCTGAGTGGTTGGGTGTGTCGGAGAAAAGGTGTCGCAGCGGTGATTGGGTTTTGACTGACAGCTGCAGGGGCAACCTGTATCTGATTTGATTGGACACTAGCTCATCCACAAGCGACGGTGCACATAACCGTGCACCTTGTATCTTGCACGTACACACACACACACACACACACACACACACACACACACACACTGGCTTTCTCTTGTTTGCTCTCCCTCTCTCTGTCTTAGTCATTCGCTGCTTGTCACCAAATCTTTCTGTCTCCTCTCCGCCCACACTTTTCTCCGCTTCCCTCTACCTCTCTCTCTCCTGTCGGTTTGTTTTCTTTCCCTCTACCTCTCCTTCCCTTGTCATTTTTTTGCAGCGATCTCACAGCTCCTCTCTTCTCTATTCCCCTGTTTTTTTTTTAGTGTTTCTTTTTACATACAGCCTATGCTATGCAGTGTATACTTTTATCTAAAGCCTCTCCCTGTTCTATGAGTTAAGTACATTTTTAGAACAGGTGATCCCAGTGGGAGCTGAACCCTGAACCCTTGCACTGTCAGGGCCATTTTGAACTACACAGAACCATTTAATACCACAGAGCATGGCTATATAGAACATACATAATTGAACGGATGCTTTCATCCAGAGTGTCTAATTGTATCACAAATAATCATATTTCTAACATAGGTGGTCCCCGTGGGAATGGAAACCCTGACCATGGCGCAATGTTCTCACCCTGCTTCTCTGCCGTCTATAATTTATTGACTCCCTCGCTGCCTTTTAAAGTAAGCTCATGCGATGACAGTCACCTCCTCCTGCCCCGCCCCCTATCTGTTCCACCTGCCAATCAAACTAACCGGCTAGTCTTATTCCTAGCCACTGCTGTGATGAGCTGACAGAAGGGGGGGGGGGGGGGGGGGCAAAGGAAGAGGAGGAGGGATGGGGAGTTTCGAGGGAAAAGGTGTGAGGGGAGAGATAGAGGAGAGTTATAGGAAAGGACGTGGAGGAGGAGAAGGAGGAGGAGGGTAAAGAGGCATCGTGACAAGACGGAGAGGAGTGAACGAGTCGTGAGTGACACGGTAGCGGAGAGATACCCGATGATGGAGGGAGGCAGAGAGGGGAGGACAGGGGGAGGAGGAGGGGTGGAGAGTGGATCGATAGGCCTGGTTGGCTGAAGGTTCATCTATAATGCAGAAAGGCCAGGGGAAAGAGTGTATTTGTGTGGGCAGGATTTAAGACGGGGTTGCAGTTTGTTTCCGTGTTTGTGTCTGTAAGGATCAGAAATATTGTGTACACACTGTATCAGCGAACACTCGAGAGCTTGTACAAGCGGATGTTTTTCACTAACTGCACCCATGTGTGTGTTTATGTACGCATTTGAACAACAGGAAAAGATGTCAGAAATTAAACATGTTGATGTGTGATTACTTACAAGTGTGTGCAGCTGTCAGGGCTGCTACCTGCACATGTATCCTATAGGTGTGTGCACGTGCATTTTCATTGATTTCTTCTGTGTGATTGCGGACTTGTTGTGCAATTTGACATCTTTTCAGTAACTAAATGTGGGTGTTTTTTTTTTTGTTTTTTTTTCCATGTTTGTCTGCTTCTTTATATGCTGTTGAAGTGCCTCTAAAATCTATTGAATGGTAAATGGACTGCACTTGCATAGTGCTTTTCTAGGCCTCTGACCACTCAAAGCACTTTTACACCACATGTCACATTCACCCATTCACACACTGGTGGCCGTGGCTTTCACACATGGTGCCCCTTCTACTAAGTAACCAATTACACACACTCAACATGTTGACTGAAGGAGCCAGGGATCTAATGGCCAATCTTCCAATTAGTGTACGATCCACTCTACCTCTAAGTCTCAGCCGCCCAAATTCCATTCATATGGCTCAATTTTCATGACCACCTTTCCTGACCATTTTCCTTGATCACCTCAATGCTGAGACCCTTTACATAACCATGCTCAGATAATTTGAGTTAAGGCCTATGGCCAACTTTATACAAAGGATCATCTTTTGGATTATGTACTCAGATGCACCAGACCTAAGAATGTTGTTAAGAACTCACACCTAGCTCAAGTCATGGAGGTGAGAGATGAAATTAGAACTGGCAGAGAAGAGATGATAAAAAGGCTACGAGCACTTTAAGAAAGACAGTACATAAACCTTGAATTAACTGTCCAAATGAAAGTGTCCTCAGCAAAGAAATGGCTGCATCAGTTCAAATACTCAAAGATACTAGCCTCATGCGGTCCTGCTAATAAGCAAAGTTGGAAGTAGCGTGATGTTATAACTCTCTCTCAAGTGTCTGACCTTGACACCAAACACATTGGCGTCCTCCGGCAACAGTTGGTCTCTTCTAATCAATGACTACCATTCCAACTTCACCAGACCTTGACCATGGAGGTGGTCAGGAAAAATGAGTCATCTGAGTAGTTTTTGAAGGCACTGACAGATATTTTTTGTATTTAAGGTCTAAGGATTTTTTGGTCACTTTACTGAAGTGCATTTTAGAATTATATTTGCAAGGTTAATCAAATAGACATGCTGCATAAACCACTCTTGTGTTGGTGTTGCTCTAGCATGCAGAATGTACCACATGTACTCAAGTCCTCCTACTCCAGTACAGTGTGAGCAAGTTATCTTAATCCACTACTTTTTGGCACAAAGAAGAAACTCTTAGTTATGTTGCAAACTGCCTGGAAATGTTGGAACAAGTTGTTTTGTCATTTTGTATGTCTGGAAGTTCTGTTTTTGTTTAAATACTTTACCTCTATATGACACTCAAACCACTATAAGGAAGCAAACAACATAAATATAGCAGCAAACAGTTATTTGCTAAGATGAGGGCGAGGTATTGTCTTAAAGAAATGCCAGTACCAGTACCCTTAAAGTCATACCAGTGCCAATGGAGTACATCATTTGATACCTTTTTTTCTGCTTCATTAAATACCTGTCGTGAATGGATGCCCAAAGTTGCATACAATGCCAGTAAACTTTGAAAAATTTGGTGCCATTATGGCACGCTGAACTGCAAAATCTGTCAAATACACTGAGCTTGACTTCATTACACCACAGACTATATGGGTTGCAACTGCTGGGATAATGGCCCAATCACGCATTGCATTCAACTGAGGAACTCTCGCAGTGATTGCCTGGGAGCAAAACCCTACAAATAGTTGTTTTTTGTTTTTTTCTCGATTCAGGTCTAAAAAGGATCAAATGCAGGTATTGTTTGACTGGAGAAGTTGCTGGTACTGGGTTATTTCATTGATACCTTAAAGGTGTTGCATACCAATACCCAGCCCTAATAAACATATAGTGGAATAATGATGTCCTGAGCAGAGTATGAAGTCATGCTACAATGTTTGTGTGTGTGTGTGTGTGTGTGTGTGTGTGTGTGTGAGAGATTTGTAATCTGAGTTTTTCTGCTTTTTGTTGTGGTGACTGGCCAACCTGTGGCGGCATGTGAGTGCATGTGAGTCCCTGTGATTCCTTGTGAGGCTAAGTAATCGCCACCGCTTTGTTCTGCTCTCATATGACGGTAATCGAAACATAACACAAGTAATTGTAACTGAAGCATAACATGTCAGCATTGTTGCTTTTGTTAGCACTGGTTGTGCTGTTAGCCCCGTTAGCTGGTAGCTGTTGGCCAAACCAACTCCATGTTGAAAACTGTCTGCAGGCAATCCTGCCCCAGACACTAAATTATAGATAGGCCCTTAATGTTGCATAGAACTCCTTTAAAAAATGAATTTGATGTTTTTTGTCTTGTTAGATTAAGGTTAATAACCAAACTGATATTTGTGTGTTGGTAGATGACGGTGATCTGACATTTAGATCAGATCAAATCAAGAAAAGTGTGTGTGTGTGTGTGTGTGTGTATGTGTGTGTGTATGCACACATACAGGCAGACATGGTGTGAATAAAATGTGTGTGTGTGTGTGTGTTTTTGACTTACTCGGGGTTGCCGTTGCCCTTACACAGAAGATGAAACTTCTCCCCCTCTCTGGGCAGATCATTCTGAGGCACGATCTCCACGTTAGGGGAATCTGTATGTGGAAGACAAACACACACACACACACACACACACAGAAACCGAGTATAGTTACATAACACAGAACTCATAATTGCACAGACATGAACACAGCACAGACAGTAGTCTCATTCATCTCTGTCTCAAATCTACTCCCATCTGCATCCTGTAGGCGTCACCATCTCTCTGCCTCCCACAATGACATAACCCCTTACACAACTACATCACTTTCCCACGGCGATGCAGTGCCGCTGTCTCGCCCACAGGGTGGCAGCACCGGCACAGACTCCGACGTGGCTCGTATATAGTTTCATTCCGGATAATAACCTGCTCTTCTTATTCACAGCGACTCAACTCTGGTTAAGTGCACCAGCAGAGGAAGGTTACATTCCTGTGTGGTCATTATTACAGGTAGCTAATGTGAAATTATTGGAGCAGAGATCAAACTGCAAAGGGGGAAAATGTGCCTCTGCTGCCCAATAAAAGAGATGAGCAAGGCAGAAATAAAAAAGACAGCAGTTTGAGGCTTTAATTCGCATTTCTCTCTCACATCCGTGTGTCCTCTACTCTCCCTCTCTCCCCCCAGCATCCTCTCTATCTCCTCTCCTCCCCACTCCACCCCATTTCCCAGTTGACTCACACAACACCCGCAGAGCGTGTTCGCTCCTCTTGTCCCCGGGGGCGAGAGAGGGATGGTCGACAGCGCAGGTGATGAGGGCGTTGTCGTCACTGCGGGTCACCTCGAGGGTGAGCTCACTGCTCACGTTGTATGTGGGATCGTCTGGAACGGACTCCACCACGTCTGGGCGTCCTGAGGTGAAGAGGGACGAGAGGGGGGAGGGGACAGTCAATACAAAGGTGTCTGCATCTTAACCAGGGACTAGTAAAACACAGATACACAAAAATACGCACCACAAACAAACAGTAAGGCACTGAAAAAGGCTCTTTTACTGTAATTAGGATGTGGTGGTTTCACGTTGTACAACTGTACAGAACTGCAATGACCCCCATTTGTTCCCATTAAATGAAAAATGCCTTTACTGCACGGTTACCTTGTGGCCCCAGGTGTTTTGTTCTGCTATCTATCATTATATGTCACAGATACTGTTTGTCTAACAATGCATTTCCTCACATTTCTAGAGAATCACTAAAAGATTCCGTTTTTTTTCCCGGTGACTCATTTGATGATGAATACAATTGTTTCATCCACTAAAATTTCATCATAGATTTCAGGGACGACTCTAAAACTTCATATAAAACCTGCAGGTCCATCTTTGCCTTCAAGGTAACTGAGACTCAACAGCAATTAACAGTGACTGGATTTCTCTGAGTCTGCCAAAAATGTGTTTAGTGTTGAAGCAATTAGTCAATACGTGGATCAACAGAAAGTTAATTAACAATAATTTTCATAAATGATTAATCTTTAATAGTGGAAATAGTAAATTTTCTGGTCTATCATTATGAAGTAAATGCTGATTAAGCATTTGTATGGCTACAGATTAATGGTAATACGGACTGCACTTATGTAGCGCTTTTCTAGTCTTTCAACAACTCAAAACGCTTATATGATACATGTCACATTCACACATTCACTCACAGTCACACACGCTCACACACTGGGAGCAATTTGGAGTTCAGTATCTTTCCCACAGATACTTCCACATGTTGACGAGAGGAGCTGTGGATCGAACGTTAAACTTCCCATTAGTAAATGACCCGCTCCACCTCTGAGCCACATCCGCACAAATGACACCATCAGCGTTCAGCTTGGTTCCCTATAAGCCTCACTTTCACTGTGCAATTCTGTTTGCCATTGGTCGCGGTCTCCCATGAAAATAAAGGCTCGATTTGCAGCACAAAGGAAGTTGCATTGACCACGGTGCAACCAAAACAGGAAGAGCTATCAGTATCTATCAGACCCCGAGGAAAGCAGCTCAGCACTGCTTCCAATTTTTTCATAGGCCACTCGCCGTATTGGAGCAAAACATCCCCTGTGGCCCAATAGCATTTTCCCCCTAGACCGCCATTATAAGGACACCTTGAACTGCAAACAAGGTCAATTATGACTGTTTCTATTATCAATTTTCGACCCATTGGGGGTTTGTATTCGTTAAATGTTCCTCGAGTTGCAAAAAGTAATTTAAAATCCTTGATGTCAGGGCGCCTGGTGGATCAGTGGATACAGTGGCGCCCCATGTACAGAGGCTGTGTCCTCACCGAAGCGGCCACGGGCTCAAATCTGGCCTCGGCCCTTGCTGCATGTCTCCCCCTCTCTCTCTCCCCCTTTCACACTCACACTGCCCTGTCAATTAAAGTCAATAAATGCCCCAATTAATAATCTAAAAAAATAAATAAATAAAATCCCTGACGTCAATATGATGTAAAGTCTATGAGCTGAGCACGAATTCACTGGTGGGGCTAGTGGTATAAAAACTGCTACCCATAGTCAGCGAGCCGCATTTTGTGAAAATAAACCTAGAAGTTAGAAATTGTTTTTTGGAAACTCGCCAGACAAGCAATCTTGGCATCCTGTATCTAGTTGTTATTATACTTCTATGGCAGCTATCCTCAGTTAACAAAGAGCAAGAGCGTCAGTTATTATCCCCAGCAGTGGAAATGATGGACAGTGAAACAACCAAAGTAACTGTGGAAACGGTGTTGGTGGCTAGGCCCTAAGGAAAACACAACACGATCATGTTGTCTTTGTGACAGTGACGCCAACGATAACACACTTAGAAATGCTGAGGAGTATGGAGTTGAAAAGTTGTATGATTCCACATTAAGCAGTTAATCAAGCAAAGCTGGCAAACATGATGCTGGTCCCAGCCTCTCAAATGTGAGCATCTGCAGCCTTTCTCTGTTATCATACATTGAATATCTTTTGCTTTTTGAACTGTTGGTCGGGGGAAAAAAGTCATTTGAAGACACTGTCTTGTTGGGTTGTCGTCTGAAAGTCAGAGATTTAATTTGTCAGTCAGAGACCCCTGAGATTCCTGTTGTTCAGTGTGCAGTGTACTTGCGGAGATGCGCAAGTCCCTAGATTTAGCTGCAGAGTGAGCGCTCCCCACTTTCATGCTGTTTTTCGGTACAGGCAGCTGCGGATATGGAAGCAGCTGCCTGGACTGAAGAGAGGCTTTGCGCCATCAGGTTGCCAGATAACATTATCCTCTGCCTTCTGCTTAGAAGTGATGACTTCACATCTCACAGCAGCTAAATATGATACAGTCTCTGGCTTCTGTTTGATATCTAATGTCAGCTAAAATGCTGTTGAACATCTTTGATTTTTCATTAGCATAGTAAGCTTGTTTACTATACTACATGAAGGCCCATGTCGACCTGAACATACCACTGAATTCATACTCTATATGGGAAAAAAAGCTCAATATTTGTTTCAAACTGCCAAATCTAAATCAAATGAAATAACTTTGAGTTACAGCCTTAACATCTTGGGCTCTGAAAAAAATTACAATGGCCATTTTTTCTCCCTTTTTCTGATATCCCATAGCCTACGCTTTCAATCCATTAATCAAAAATCTAATCTTGAGATGAATCAATGATGAAAATAACCATGAACTGCAGCTCTAATTTTTTTTTTCCATTCTCCAAAGTGCTGTGATTGTGGTCAAATTGACTTAGATTTACACACTTCTAAAAGGGTATATATAACAGCTCCAGACTGTGTGAGAACAGTTTTGTCTGGGAACATAAATTTTCAAGTCCTTTCAGTCTTACATCCTGCCACAGCATCCCTTGTTCATGAGGAATCATGCCGGGAAATGTAAATCTCAAAGCTACTTCATGCCATCCTCAAAGCTGCAAAAGTCAATGTTGCATGTTGGCAGCTCCAAATGGCAGCGAGAGCTAACTGAAAAATTCCACTTCCCCTCAGTACCCAGGACTCCTGTAATGCAACATCAGTAAACTGCACGCAGCGCGCTCATGTTTACTAACCAGGTCAGTCTGTGATGTTTAATGCTGAAGGACACCAAAGGGACGAGAGAGGCCAAAGATCTAATGTTGCTATGTCTAGCTTTCTTTGGACTCACTTGCTTGCTGTTGCTTAGGAGACAGCATGCATTTCCATCAGTGAGGACACAGAGGCGAATATACCCACGAACAGACTCTTATTTTGGCAAACAGAGAGAATCTACAGCATCTTAACGACAATCTGTTACTGCCATACTTTGTTTTTTAGAGTGATAAAAACGTGTCTGTTTTAAGGATGTAAGTTTTAAGAAATAATATGCACAGATTTTCACAGAGACGTTTCCACCTGATGATGTTTCCTTTTATTTTACATTTCTGGCAGCAGCCACAGCAGTCTGTATAGGATAAAAAGGAAAAAAAAAGAACTGGGCAGGTGCAAGTGGGTCTGTGCAGCACCAGAGGCAACAGAGTTAGACAAAGTACAAAAGCATAAACACAGTGGAGACTGTCATCCGGAGATCGTGCTCTATTGTAAGAAAAAAAAATACAAAACTGGGTGGTCAGAGCGTGAAAGTGGTTGGCAAATCTTGGAAAGTGGACCAGAACCTTATCACTGCATGGAGTGACACACACACACACAGGCATGCACACACAAGCATGGGCACATGTAGGTCAAGCTTATGAATAACATATACACAGTGGAGGCAGAGATAGTGGCAAGGGAGAAAGATTGGAAAACACACACTTTTTCCTCTGTCTCACTCTCTCTCGAACACACAGATATCGCAGACTCCCCCCTCCTCCCCCCTCCCCCCCTCCCCCCAGAGAACTCTCCAAATACCACTGAATCTAATGACATCTCTCTTTTTATTACCATAACCAGTCCTCTGACCTGCGGAGAAAATTAGTTTACTTTCTAGGTGCATTTCAATAATCCTACGCCACTCAGAGGAGTCTTTCCGTCACTGTCTGCCTCTCTCACACCATCCTCTCTCTCTCTCTGCACACACTAACTCAGACAGTATATAGCCTTTATTAAAGACCATGGATCTCCCAAAAACAGACCTGGGAATGAAAAAATGAAAATGTTTGTTTACTCACTGACTCTTGTGTACAGTATTTTTTCGAATTCATACAATTGAGTTTTAATAAGTTTTCCAGGCCCAAGGGGTCACACAACTGACTCAACGCATTCATTAAGGAAAAAATAAGATGCAGTCAGTTTAAGTGGTTTTTCCCAAGACAGCAGTGATGCACATTTCCTCGTAATTCACATTTCCTCAGTTCATTATTAGATAATCAGGGTAGATTTGCATGTCAGCTGCTGCGAGCGGAGCAACAAGCATATCGGACTGGGACGCATTAACAGGTTGTGCTACACACCGGATTTGGTACAAACTAATAGAACCCCCTCTTAAAGGGCCAGTGCACGCACATTATAAAAAATATGTGTTTTAGGCATGCAGATCATGTTTGCTTTCTGTCCAGGTTTTGAGATATTGGTCTTTGATATTCCCGCCTCCACCCATATAAAATTGTGTTGAATGAAATTTCAATTGTGGTGCACACAGCATTAAAAGTGAATTTTCCACACATCCCAATGTCTTATTCTGCATAATCCACAGAACGGGCTGTGAACAGTTTTTCATGCCAGTGATATTTCTCTGGTAGAGAGTAGCTCCTGTGAAGACTGTTCCCACTGTTACTGCTGAATTTTTCAAAATTTAATTTTTCAATGCTGTGAGCACCAAAACAAAATTCTATTCACCCCATTGTGTTGGGGTAGAGGCAGAAACCTTGGAAACGTACTAAAACCTAGAAAAATGGAATGAAAACTATTTGTGTAAGAAAATGTGATTTAGGTGAACCAACCTTTAAAGTGTATTTAAAGCAGCTGGAAACATTTTTTATGCTAACAACAGCTTAAAGGACAATGTCAAAGGGATAATTCACAGTGATGAAGAAAGAGACTTTCAGTGTCTTTCAGCTCATTATTTTGGTTTTCAGGCCCACAGCAGCACTGTTTTGTTTCACTCTCACCGCTCTTGTTATTTCCAGCTGCAGCACAAAGCAGTTTGTTCAAACTCACTGTACATTACCCACCCAGCAAAACAACAGATGGCAGACACAGTTAGCTGGTAAACATAGTAGAGCACTTATTAAGGTTGTAAATCACAAGTTTAAAAATGATCACAGATAATGGACATAGCTAAAGTGACGTCCCCCATTGGTTTGTGGACCGCCATTTTCATGCCTCGAGTTTGGCATTTCATTAACTGCAATCTTGTTTTTTTGGAGCCAAAAGTGACCATGTTTGGGAGAATGGAGCTAAAGAAGAGGTGTGGATCTGTAGCAACAATCCTCAGCCGGCCTGTCACTCAAGCTGCCCTGCCCTCAAATATTTGAACTTTATGCCTTAATAAAATGTAAGTTATGAAGAAATTCACCTCACATAAAGTTGTCATGAATGTTGGAATAAGCTACAGAGACCAAAACTGTTTTTGTTTTTTGTACCAGGCTGTAAACATGTATATTTCTACCATAAAGTTGGAAATTTTAACATAGGGGTTGATGGGTTTAACTCACTCTGGATTCAGCCTCAAGTGGCTGTTAGAGGAAATGCGGTTTTTGGGATGCCCGAGGGAGTTTCATTTCTCAGGTTCAGAGGTTGCCGCTTGGTTTCAGCACGCTACAATATCATATTGATTCTTTGGATAACAATACAATTTTTGCTGATATCACAAAGTTTGCCAAGATACAACTGCAATTTCATTCAAGTCAGGGGCCTGTGCTTGATCTGAGACAATCGGTAAAAATCTTTATTATCCTTCTCTTGCTATCTTACCATTTTTTCTTCTTGGCACTAGGCTACTAGTACTCTTTCAAACTTTAGGAAAGATCTGCACGTGGACAGAAACAGTGACACAGACATGGTAATTTAAAAAATAAAGGCGTTTCTTAAGGATGACAATATCAGTGTTCTCACTTATATCTATAATACTCTGTTGCTGAGCATTGAGTCAATATATTGATCCAGACCAATGCAACACCGCTTGTATTTAGCAGCTGGGTATTTCTCATGGAAACCAAAACAGAGCTGAAAAGTGAATATAGAACTAACATCCCATAGGTTGATATCTAATTATGTAAATGTGTAGAACCGCACCACGTTCAGCATATCAAATTTTGGTTATATTAGTGAGTGTTGGTTGTTTTCCCACTACCTCCAGAAATCCAGTTTGTGCAGGTTTAACTTATGTGCAAAGGTGTACACTCATGGTAGTGAACAGACTGAGTCTTTACATATACGTACAAGCAGACTGTAGAACAGACCATGCAACAGAAAAACATGATGCAGAGCTGATGGTGTGGAGAAAAAAATAAAGGTGTGAGAAATGATTGCTCTTCAGTGTTAAAAATAAAAAACCCACAGCTCTCATCCATCAGCATACATTAAAATCTAGACATATTTGCAGAGAGGCACAGATAATATATGCTTGCCTCATTTAGACAGCTTACATCTGGTTAAGTGTATTTTATGCAAACCTGCTAGGACTGCAAGAGGAAACCCTGATAATGTTGGATATCGCGATAACGATAACACTTGCAATAAATAAACAGATACTCAGTTCTTGGCTCAGACTTGCACAGTACCAGTGCTTGTGTCTGGTTGTCTCTCTTGTATCCAAAATATTGTCAGACAGGTGATGTGCCCTTTTTCCCCTCTCTGGCATTCCCACTTTTGACTTCACTCATTTTGTCACATTTTCCTCCTTTAACCATGCACATTCTTTCGTATTAGATGATGACTAATGGTGAGAGCTGTGTGTGATTGGCCAGAGCGTTAACAGCATGGCCTGTATCAGACAATATAGTATCATTCAAAGTGCAATAACTGAGTTTCTCTCAGTGTGTTTACAAAACTTTTGTATTACACAAGAGGGCCACACATTGCTACTTATACTACAACACATTTGTGTATCTAAACGCCATGTTTCTCTCTACATCCTCATATCAGCATGAAAGGTCAATTTATAATGACATCATTGCCTCACTACATCATTTATTACTGCTTAAAACAGTTCAAGAGTTTACTACATTTCACAAAAATACTAAATCATTACAAAAACACATCATATCATCAAAGTTGTTTTTTAATGATGGATAAATCATTAAAAAAACAAATGTGAATATTCAGTAATATTTTTCCAGCATCAGTGCAAGTTTGTGCGGCATTCTTCATCTTTAATATTTAAGCTCGACAATACCCCGGCACCTGATGAAAATTTAATGGGATGCCCAAACTTTTTTTTTTCTCATTAAAACTCCTATTCCTCGAATAAAAAGGTGGGCAACCGGCACATAGTTGAGACTAACTTCCCCCAAGGTGATGATGTGATGCAGATGAGGTGCTGGTGCTGCTGATGCTTCAACCCTCAAGGGTACAATCCACCATAAAATAATCATATTAGGAGAATTAAACAACTGAAAGCAGCGATTTCTGTGTTCAGCTTGTTTGGGGCTTTAAGGCTGTGTGCCTGTGACCAGAGTTTTTGGATAAGAGCTGAACCATTAGTCTCTTAATCAATTAGCGGATGTGACCAAAATAATTTAGTCTGATAATAAGATGTAAAATGGATTTTTTTGTCATTTTTTTTTAAATAAAAGAAGTTAATCTGCCAGTGCTTTATGGGCTTTTAATGCAACTATGTGACATCTCGTGACAAAATAATGAAGCAGTTTCGACTTAAATTCATGACAGTCAACAGAGCCAAGAAAGTTCTTGGAACATTTGATGTGATTGTAATATTATCTACCGTGATACCGTGATCTTTTTTTTTTTTTAATTCAGAAAATACATATCAAAATGCTGTATAAACCAATAAAGGATTAATTACAGTGAAACTTTTCAACACCTGAATGCCCTCTTTGGGGATCAATAACAGATTATCTTATCTTTTTGCAGTCTTTGCTGAGTCCATATTATGTTATCAACAAAGATTTCTTTAGTCAATTTATAATTTCAAGACATTTATTGAATAAAATGGCAAATCGTTAGCAGGGTTCTGCTCCTCAACAGTTCCATCATTCAGTGTACTCTCTCTAAATTCTGACATTTTGCAGGTCTTTTTTTCCTTAGCAGCAGCTCGAGGAGTTTAGATCAGTCAGTCCAAACAGAGCTGATCAGATCAATGGATGAGAGGAGCAGCTGCTGCAGAGGTGAGGGAAAGCAAACTTTAAGACCCAGCACAATGAGCAGTTAAATATCACATTCAATGAAACTGGTGTTTTGCTGCTTTGAGTATGCTCTGCACTCCAAGATTGTGGTGCAATGAATAACTGAACAATATATCAGCCCCTGCAGGATGTTGCAATGTTGGGATTGCAACAATTAACGCAGTTTGCAATCCGTGTGGATTCTGCAAGATGTTGCATTTTTGACTATTTAAAACAAACAAACAAAAAATATTACTCAAAATTTTAAATTTCATTGAAGAGCTAACAGCAGTGTACTGGTTTGCTCAGCACCTCTTTACACAGCATGTGTTTGAATAGTGCTACATACATGGCAGCAGATGTTATCGTGGTGGGCCGCCACAATTAAATGAATGTGTGCTAAACCCTCTGCTTTAAAATGTGAAGTTTAATATCTTTGGCTTTTGGAATGTTGGTCGAAACAACTTTCTAGTCGTCATTTTCGGCTCTGGTTAACTGTGATGGACATTTTGTACACTGACAATGTCATGGACAAACCCCTAAAATGATTAAGATAATGAATCAATAATGAAATTTATCATCAGTTGCTGCTCATTTCTGGACCAAAGGTTATATAAAAAAAGACCAGGAAGACCACTGTGTAAAGGTAAAGTGAATGTGTGGGTAAAACTCCTTATTATTCAACAACTTTGGCAACTGAACAAGGCGCATAATCCCCAGATACTCCAGTGAAGCTGCTCAACCGCCAGAAGGTGCAGACTCTAGTTCTACTTGGCATCTCCAAGGTGTGAAAAAGTGCAACTATGAATAGACAGCAATACATGGCTTAACACCACCATGCATGCTCAGCAAAAGCCCTTTACTGGATAAGAGGAAAGGTTTAAAATAATCAAAACTCATTACTTTTAAGCTTCAATCAGATTACGTCCAGTGAAAGTGCTCAAGCCTGATTTGAGCGTTCATATGAGGTCATCTAATTTGGAAAGAGGGTTAAGTAGTTCTGTCTCTGGATTACCGGGTGAACGTACCTGGCAAGATTTTGGTTCTGTCTTACTATGTCTGCCTACCTACAGTAAAGTTCATCAAGTGGGGGAGGTGACAAGGTATATTACCTCAAGTGTAGAGCACTTTACATTACATTACAGTTTCATTTTGAGTTCTGGTTTTTCCATTTCTGCAACTTTCCACTTTATTTCAGATAACACTGTACTTTTTATGTCACTACATTTATTTTAAAGTTATAGTCACTGGTTACTTTATAGATTAGGATTCTGAATGCAAAATACATGTGCATTTTGTAACAAATGCTTCCTAAAGCTGAAGTAGTATAAAGCTGTTAAAATTCACTCCACTTTGACCACCTAAAAACATGAAAGTTTACTTACGTATTCATGCATCTGTCATAATAATCAGTCTTAAAATGATTACTCACCCCACCGAAAACCAATAGGTTATGTTTTTTCAGTTATTGAGAAAAATGTCAGTGATTTATGGCTCCAGATTCTCAAATGTAATGCATTACTTTTTTCTTCTTCTTCTCATTTTTTTTTTAATATTATGGAAGTCTGCATGGTTGATTATAAAAAACAACCAATTCTAAGATGCCATTTTGAACTTTCATCATATATTTTATAGAATCAATTAGTTTTTTGATTAATCAAAAACTGAGTGACAGATTAATCGATGATGAAAACTGGTATAATTTGCAGCCCCTGAGTTGTTTAATTTCCCTAAGTGCTGTGACTGTGGCTGACTATTACTTTTTCCCTTTTGAAAGGGATTCAGAACTGTTAACACTTAAATTTCTTCTGTCGACACTTCATTTGCAAATCTTCCCCATCTCACATTTTGCCCAAACGTATCTCACTTCATGGCATTCTCTGAGCTGCAAAAAGCAGGTTTCAGATTGTTAGAGCAAATTATTGGAGATTCTATAATTTGAAGCACAAATTTTAATGTAGCATTGTAGGACTTTTGCTTGTAAAGAGTTTTTTTTAACATTGTGTTGCTGCTTTTTTAAGCATCTGAAAACTTCTTCCACCACTGTCTGTTCCTCTAATGTCTCTTCCCATTTTGTCTACATCACATTGCCCCATGCGGACACACGCCCATGTATCCTTCGCCATCTGCACCACGTCCTGCATTATGACAATTTGAGCCGGTATTCAGCCTGTATGGCCTTAAGTGCCGTCATAAATCCCCATTATCCCCAATCCAATACATCGATGTCACTAAATGATCCACAGCCCTTTCACACAGTACAACTAATACAGTCTTCAAAGCTCTTAGCCTTTCATTCTTCTCAATTACCACTCCCTTTCCCGCACTCTCTTGCTCTCCATCTCTCCCCCTCTCCCCCTGCACTCCCTCTATCTAAATCCTCTTTCCAGATTTCTCTCTCCATTTCGTCAGCCTTCCCTCCTTCTTTTCCCCTCTCTCCTGTTGCGCTCTCCAGTCCCCTCTTCTTTAAAACTGGTCCCCCTTTGCTTCATCCTCTCCCCCAAGTCTGCACTCCCACTCGGCCGCAAAGCCGCCTTGCTTCTTCTTCTGTGGTTCTCTTAATTCCCCTTCTGCTTTCTCTTTCCCCGTCAGTGTCTCTCTTTGCAGCTTCCATCAGTCTCTCAGTATCCTCGCAGTTGCTCTGTCTATTTTTATGCACACACACACGCACACAGTCACTCCGTCTCTGTTCTCTGTTTTCTCGGCAGTCCCTCACTGTCACTTTCTTGATACAAGGCGTCTCTCTCTCTCTCTCTCTCTCTCTCTCTCTCCCTCAAACACACACACACTCTCTCTCTCTCTGTCGCTCTACATCTGTGTCGCCCTCATTCCCTACCCTCTCTCTCTCTGTCTCGGCTTCTGTCTTTTTACTGTCACAGAAGCTGTCAGACAAGCAGTGGTGAGCAGCAGTCTATGGGCTCATCTTTCCAATACACACACACACACTTCAGCACAGGCTATAACAGCATGAATGAGAAGCTTTAATAATAGCACGCTGACCCGTAGTGCTCTTGCGCTATGTAGCCAGAGATGAGCACTATGTGGCAGTGTGTGTGTGTGTGTGTGCGTGTGATTATCATCTGTCCATTACCAGTGTTTGTAAGTTAAACCGAAGGGCTGAGTGTGAGAGAGTGTGTCGTTTCCAGCAATGACTGATTGGTGTTGTGCAGTGTCAGGACGGCTGGGCGAGGCCTTGAACACACCATCATTCACATCGAGTTGATCTCTTTCAAATCGCTCTCTGTCTGTCTCTCTATTTTTCGCAGTTAGCCCTGTATTTTAAAGGGTCGGTTCACCCAAATTACAAAACAGAACCAGTGTCCCTGTTACTTTGGCTGCAACTCCATTTCCAGACACGAAAGTTGATTCAGCAAACCCTGGATGACTTTCAGTGACTGTGTTTTTTAACATTCAGAGCCAACATTTTTGGCAACAACTTATTTATTTCTGCAATATGTTTGCATGGAAATAGGAAAAAAAATCGTGTTTATGGCAAATAAACTATGATTAAAGGGGCACAAAGTTGTGGGGAGTACTACCCAGTCTGTGAAAACAGTTGCATCATGTCATCTGTGGCTCTGTAGGGCATTTTCCAAAGTCTGAGAAAACAACCCTGTGATGTATCTCAACTTGGGCTGAGAGACTGCAACTTAAAAACTGAAGCATGAAGTATCAGAGACATGGATCTCTACCAGACAGGGATTGTCTAGACAGGGGGCAGCCGCCTTTTTTTATTTGAAGTGCTAATTTAAAATTTTCTATTTCATAAGCGTGTTGATATAATGTCAATTCCTTGCTGCTGATGATTGATCTGTCAATCTGAGTAGAGCTGATCAGATCGATGGATGAGAGGAGCAGCTCTTGTGGTGGGAGTGAAAACAAACTTTTAGACCCAGGGCACTGACGGTTAAGTTTCTCTTTCACTCCAGTGTGCTGCTTTATCTATACTCAGAGTAAGTTTCGTGTATAATAAATAACCACACAGTGGATTTTATACATTCCAATTGTGCTTCTAATGAATGCTCCATCTTCAAAAATTAAAAATCAATACTTAGCTGCAGATGTTATTCTTGTAGCGGGCCGCCACAAATCGATGAATGTGTGGGAAACCTTGTACATAAACATTTCTTAAAGAAAAACAAAAAAAGTCTCTTGCATACTTATTGCTAGTGTGCCATTAGTTAAGCTACAGCATGCCTATGGTGACACCTGCACCAAAGGTTACTGACCACTGGTCTAATGAAAGATACTGTCAAGCTGTATCATGGAAAGTGTATGAATCCAATGTTTTTGGACCCTGACAAACACTGGGCACAAAAAGTCAGGGTCTGTGATATTTTGTCAATACGCAGTGCTAATTTGGTGGAATTCCCCTTTACTATGGTGTGGTTTGAAAGATTGTGGTTGCAGAGAAAAAAAAAGCCCATCCAGCACCTATACTTCTACAATTTTACTTATGATATTGTCACATAAAGCCCATGCTACTCTTTGCAGCAGCACTGAATACACTGGCACTGTGTATAGATATGTCATATCGTTCCTGGGGACAGGACTACCTCTTCAGAAGAGGTAGTTCCTATGAGAACCGTCCACACAGGTGTCTGCGTTATCCAGTGCAATCAAAAAATTGTTTTTGGAATGAAATGCTGCTGCAAAAACTTGTACTAAAAGTTTTTAATGCTGTGAGTGGAGCTGCGCAATGATATTGTGTTTTTAAAGCCTACACTAAGGGCAATGCACATCAACATACATGCCTTGCACATCGTTACCGTCCAGCCACAATAATATGTTCGCTTAAATGTTGGTGACAGTAAAGCTTAGCCATGGATTCTGGCTCCATCTCACTTTGTTATCGAAACAACACCCAGCATAACCTGGGCTACACAAACAGATCATTTTACATATTATAAAGTCTTTAATATAAGTGCTTCTCATATATTGTTAAGCAACTAGTTCTGACCCATCATTCAAACAGAATAACTGGTAGATGATATTTTTTTCCTCAGGGGCTATATTATTTAACATAACAACTTTCTGCTTGTAGGGCTAAGACAACATAGTGCCATCCCAAGCACCCCAATTTTTTTTCCTAGGATGGTAAAGGCATGATGCCGTCCTGCGCTCGCCTTTGTTTGTTAGGTTTAGGCAACAGGAGTAAAGGGGGTTAAGGCAGGAATGTCAGCGTAAGCCAATCAGAGGCAGAGTAAAGAAGAGTGGGGTGGGTTATGCCTTTGCCATCCTAGGAAAAAAAAAGAGGTGCGTCCTGTGCGTCGACTTTTCCAGATGCTCTTCACGTGGTTCTGACATCAGGTGCTGCTCCCGAGCCGCATAATGGCAGGGTGAACGTTCATTTACAGTGACGTCAAGGCTTGGTGCACATTAGAAAAGCTGCAGGCTGGACTTGTGTCTGCCTCCCACGTAAAAACACACAGCCTGACTGCACAAATAACTGTGTGGCTAATTTGATTGGTTGAGTTTTGGTGAAGTGGTAGGCTCAGCAGCAATCTGTCAACCTGTATGTGCATTTGTGCATCCAGCAGCAGACAAATTATAAGCACTTATTCCACTGACCCCCATTGTACTGAATGTCTGGCAGAAATATAAAAAGACAGATATCTCAAAATCTGGACAAATAAAACCAGAGCTTTCTGCGTGGCTTGATACCATTACAGGTAAGAGGAAAAATACATCTTTTTTTTTTTTTATCTCTGGTGAGCTGAAACCTTTGAACAAAAATTCAGTCTCTCTCAAAAACCAACAATCTCCAGACTCCTGTGTCTCCTGTTTTCAGTTCAGCGGTAACAAAAAGACCAGATAATCTGTCCTCAGGCGGGAAGCTCTCCCATTCCTCCTTCTCTCTGTAGCTTCAGTCCATTCTTTTGATTCATTTCAATCCATAATTATAGCAAACACTAACACCGCCAAGGCATCAGGACACAAGATGGGCATTTTTGCATCACAAAGCCATGTAGAGTGTTGCATTTTCACATCAATAAATCATTATCATATTATATCATCCTATTATAATAGAATAATTACTGTAGAGAAGGCCACAGCAAATAAGCTGCACTAGTCTGAACACTGCAGTTTACACAGATTTAGCGGGACATCTGTTGGAGAGCTTTGCAGACAGACAGAGGGCGCTGTTCTTCCAGTGCAAACAGAGATTTAAAGCTTATAGAGTTTCTGGTGTAGGCAGATGGTGGAAGGAGCAAAAGGGCGACAGAAACAACACTTCCAACATGTTTGTTCTGCTCAGTAAAGCAAAACAGAAAACCTTTGACTGATGAAGCAACAAGAGGCAGGGGGGTTTATGGGAAACATGGTCGCAATTTGGAGAAACGCTACCATTGCCAATACCACTGGTGTGACTCAGGCTGCCAATCGTCTCCACGGTTTTTCAGTTTATCTTTCAGAAAGAAGCCGGCTAATTTGTACTCTCATGACATCCTCGCTGTGCCTCTCCCCTTCTCTTGCCTGCTCATTTCTCCCGTTTATCTGTAACAAAAAACCAGTCGGTCTGACCTCATGCAAAGCTCTCTCTATCTCTGTTTCTCTGTTCGACCTCATCCCTTCATCCTCTCCTCCGCCCTGCCTTTTATTGCTGGATTCTGTCGTTATCCCCGGCTAGATCCGACCCACGCTATCTCTCGCTCTCTGTTGTGTCACTCCCAGTAGCAGATACGTTGCAGCTCAACAGATGACACACACACACACACACACACACACACACACACACACTTTCACAAATAAACCCCTGCATCAACACACACTCAAAATACAGTAATAGCAAACATACACACATTTCCTGGGTACATGCATAGGCACAAATTTACAGGATCAGGACATGAAGGAATGATGGGAGAGAAGGGCACAAACACAAACACATTCACAGCATGTTTCTGCTCTTGCACTTGTGCACACACACATATGCAGGCGCAGGTTTGGGACACAGAGAGACAGCAGGCAACGTGGCAAGGACATAATACACACGCAGCATGATTGCACGCGCTCATCAGCTACTTTCTCACACACACAAGTGCTCATGCATGAGGCGTATGCACACAAATTCACACTTGTGTACAAACATACGCACATTCGCAAATCCCCATGCACACTCATTACTGCTGGAGCACACAGAGATACACACACAAGCACAAACCACATCCTCGTATTCCTACAGCATATTCTTGTAGCCACACACACTCTGTCCTACACGCATACACGTTACCACACCCATGCGCTCCCTTATCCCACACACAGATCCAGCACGAGTACAAGCCAGAGTACATCAACAGACACATCCAACACACATTTTCTGACCCCAAAATATGTACACACACACACACACACACACACACACACACACAAACACACACACACACAAACACACAGAGCATCCACACACTCCCTGTGTGTCTCACCTTCCAGTTCCTGGTCGTCTCGGAACCAGCGCAACGTGGCAGGGGGTTTGCTGCCTGTACTGGTGCAGGTCAGGGTGACTTTGCCCCCCTCCGGCACTGCACTCTCAGAGCCCAAGATCTGAGGTTTACCGGGCACACCTATAGAGAGCCAGAAAGAGTTAGAGAGTCAGAGAGAGAGAACTTCCATGCTGCAGGGCTCACCTTGTAGCCAGAAAAAGTAATAAATAAAAGAAAGGTCAATGGCTGAGTGAACAAGCACTGCATATTTTTGTTGCAAAGCTGATGTATACGGTATGGAATTGGAGGTAAAATGAATATCAACAGCACAGTTTGGTACCGCATCTTCAATATCACAGACAAGCTTGAATTTATTAGGTCAATTCTGAAAGCTCTGATGGAAACCAGCTTAGAGAAAAATAATGATGCAGGCTTGCAATGATTTGCCCCAAAAATGGTTCAGAGTCATCGCACAGCAGCTCGAAATGACTGCAAAGCTTGTGTTCACCATGACTTTCCAGAGGCATCAAAGCTTCTGCCTCCTCGTCAGTGTCCACCAGAGCACTGAGGGCAGATGCACTACAATATTTTTATGTTTTGCTGGCAAGCGACCACTTAAGGCTGTGCAAATAATGACTGCTGTGTCTCCAAAGGAAAGGCAGAAGTAGCTTAAATGTTACAGCATCGCAAAACTTTTCAGGGATCAGGTCAGGATGTGAGTTTAACACTGACCGCTGTTAGAACCCTGTTCTCTAACAAAAAAACAATGTTGGTTGCTTTAACCCATCACCATAATCTTTCCCTAACTGTGACGAAGTAGTGTTTGTTCCCACGCTGAATCATATCCGAACCAGTGCCAAAAGTTCAGACATCAGTCATGTGAATCATTTCTGCAATGCCCATTTATAAGAGATTTTTAAAGGCGCTGGAAAAAGATGTCATCATGATAGAAAGGGCACCAAATCAAAAGAACAACAATTTGCCGAATGTCAATATGCTCTTATAAAACTTGTAAAAATAAAAATCCAGTAGTTACATGCCAGGTAGCGCTGTGGCACTAAAAACTTGTCAGGTCATTGTAGCAGAGACACTGTAGTTTGTAATGATAATAACAAAGAAACAGTATTTAATGTGGATCAGTTATTTCGTCATTGACGTCTGCTCGCGTACCACACAAAAATACCTAAAAGCTACTTTGTGTTGGGATGCGCTAACAACATGGTAAACAATCCATAACTATGTTTTTACCAGCTACCAATCTGAAAACTGAGCTTTTAAACAATAAGAGGTGAGACGTTAGCAAGACAACATGGAAACACCGGGGGATCGTGACACTCAGTACGCCGATGTTCAGCAAGCATTTTACTGATTTGGCCAAACAAACTGTAGAGGATGAATTAAACTAAGTTATGTGATGCCTGGTTTTGACCTGTGTTCGTTTAAATGATGATCGTATTGGGCGATTCAGTCAAATAGTTGAAAATATCAAAGTATTTTTTACTACTGGCCATTCAGCGGGATCATTCCTCAAGGTAGCTAGACTAACAATATTGAGTTTGTCAATGTAACTTTTCCTCTATGAGAGACATAAGGTGCTAAAATCATCCTTTGACATGTTGATATCTACTTTTATCGAGCTACAGGCATTTTGTTAGTATAGTTGTATTTTGGCCCTTTGTTGCATATTATGGTGCCTATAGTTTTTCTCTATACCAGACCTGCTCACTGTGCAATGGTCAGAATCTGACTAAGTAATGATCGAACAGAATGGATCTGTGCATCACTAGTTATACAGATAAAGATATGCTTTTTCACTGCTAAATACGTGGTTAGATTGTTTCATATATCTAACAGCACTATCAAAGAACTGGCTTTTTTAAAATGCAATTAGCAATACATATTTCACGAGGATACCGACTCTAACTGCATCTTAAATTTCTTTGCAAATGCATCATGAAAAGTTCTAAGTGCATTGCAGTCACAAGATGAACCATACTTTTAGTAAGACTTGGAAACATGATAGAGGTGTACAGAAGCTTTATATAGAGGCAAAAGAAAATGATACAACCCCTCATTAACTGAACATTCCCACAGTTCATGTAGCTATAATGAACATGGAAAAGCAATTAATTCAATGGGAAAAACAATAATGCCTTATCTATTGGCCTAAATAGCCTATGTGTCCCTGGAAACTAAATTTGAATAATATATACTGCAATTCAAAATTGCTCAACTTGAATAACTGTGTTAAAAAAATGAATCTGAATACCATAATTTCAAATTGTTTTTTTTAGTTTGGAACTGAATTTCAATAAACCTGAAACTGAATGTAATATTGAAATCATTGGCTCTGAAACTGTAGTTGATAGTCACCATAGACTGTATAAATAACGGATGTAGCTATCATGATATCACCCATTGGTTTGTGGACTGCAGTTTTGAAGTCTTGAGTTCGTCATTTTACCCATTGCCATCTTGGGTTTCTTGGAGCAAAATGTTGGTGAGTTTAAAAAAAAAAAATCCACCCCTTGTGCAGTTGTTATGAATGTTGAAATTAGTTGTGGAGACCAACACCGTTTTGGCACCAGGCTGTAAACGTGTTTATTTCTGCTATAAAGTTGGGCATTTTAACACTGAGGTCTATGAGGATTCACTCTTTTTTGGAGCCAGCCTCAAGTGGCCATTCCATAAATTGCAGTTTTTGGCACTTCCGCATTGGCTTCATTTTTTTGTTATTTTTTAGCTTCGGAGGTTGCAACTTGAGCCTCACTGAAATTCAACTCTCGTATACTTCCATATTCAGTCGTCACAATAGAAATTTGTTTATCGAAATTTAAATTCAGTTCACTGAGACACACATTCAGTCACTGAGGAGGCACAATCAGGTGCATATTCACGGATCTCCTTTTCAAGTACTGGAACATACTGCACTCGGCTCTCTTTCCAGTGAAGTAGTCTCCTAGTTGTAAGGATTAGACCCTAACCCTTACACTAAGTGCAAGCAGGGGCTATTTGAGTTCAAGGGCAGGTTTGTGAGGGAACGAATAAAAAATAAAATTGAAAGTATAATCAATGAGTCGTGCTCTGAAAATGAAATACAATGCTCTTGAATAAAGATAATACATGACAAGAAGTTCAGGTTGTAAGTCTTCGTAAACTGAAAGTGAATTGAAAGAACATCATTTGAATTGTGAGAACTGTATGGGGAAGTTTATAGAGTTAAATTGTCATTGAGGATGAAATACTGTATCAGAGCAGCTGAATTCAATTTCATGATATTACATTCAGTTTCAAAACTAATAAATTATACTTATTTTTAAGGCAATTATTTAGCATGATCAATTCAAAAGCAAATGGTTCCAATTCAGTTTCTGGTGACACATTTTTCTGTCCATTGGTATCCTTTTAAAATCAGCAGCGTGAGTTCTGCATTAACTCTGACAGCCTTGACATTTCTACAATTCAAGTCAGTCTGACTGTTCATTCTCGGAACTGCAGGTCAGTTCAAAATGTCAAGTAAATTAGATTTAGCGAAGATTATTAAATATGACTCCAAGAATTCATTAGTTAAAAGCCAAGGTGGGAGTTAGAATGACTCAGCCAGACTAAATGGGTTTTGTATTTTTCATTTAGGGATGGGGGGCATTGGTGTCTTCAGAAAAAACTGAGAGGGAAAGAGGGATGAAATGACCCAAAGGTCCGATTCAAACCGTTGAAGTTAGCCACCAGGACATCCTGAGCCAAACCAAAATTTCATGATACATATTCCTCTCCAAGAGGTGTTCTCCCACATCCCTGCACCGTCGGTAAAAATAAGAAACATTTTTGCTTAATTACTATTTTCAGTTAAAGTGAAAACAACACAAGCAGGAGAAGGAATCTGCAAATCTGCTCTGCCAAATATTTCAGAATCCACTCTTCACCATTGTGGTTGAAGGCGAGGGTGGGGAAAAAAGGAAAACTTTTTTGCCGTACTCCATTTGGAGCTGTTGTGGGCGGCACTTTTCTCCAAGGGTTGGTGGAGTTTACTGTCATTCTGCTTTTGAAAATAATGAACATTCGGTTTGCCGTCTAAGGTAGGAGAGAGAGAGTGATGGCAGAGGGAGAAAGAGAAAGAGCTGGAAGATGAGAAGCAGAGAGAGTTAGACAGAAAGGTAAAGATGGAGAGAGGACAACCAGTCATTAAGCCAGGAGGGAGACTGTTGTATTTTCATTAAAACTGACAAGATTTTGTACCAATTACTGAAATTTGTGGCATTTTTCGGGCCAGAAAATTCAGGAAAATTACCGAATAATTGATGGAGGGATGGACAGACGGGCGAGCTGGTGGGCAAACAGATGGATAGAGGGAGAGATAGAAAGATAGATAGATAGATAGAAAGAAAGATAGAGGGGGATAGATAGATAGATAGATAGATAGATAGATAGATAGATAGATAGAGAGCTAGATGTGTTTATCCCCCCCAGATAGACAAGCAAACAGACATGGAAGTACCGATATAAAGTGCAGTGAACTAACCAAGGTATAGATCAAAAAAATAAAAATGTGGTCAATTTTTAATGTAGCAGTATTTGATGTAGTGCTCTGTGTGCGGAAGCTCTCTGGCAGTAAAGTAGCATTGAATATTAATAAGGGAATAATACTGCACATATAGAATTGGCTGGAGAAGCCCTGTCGAGACCCTTTCCTCTACAAGGAGAATAAAAGAGAATAAAGCCATTATAAATTATTCTCTGCTTAGCTCAGGAGAGAGCGACGAGGCATGCCACACATTTTACACTAACAGACACACAACCATTTAAATTTGACCACACTCAGCAGTTGTGCGCTCGGATGTGTTTGTGCATGTGTCCGTCAAAACCGTGCACATGTCAAAACAAGAATCAAACACACTCACACACACATGAATGCTGCAGTGCCAAAACTGGATGTCTTTGGCTGATTTTCCCATAGGGGTCTGTGCGTTTTAGACATTTTATCATACATTTTTAATGGTTTGGCTCCCTCTCAGGGGTCATGAAATATTTATTGAACTCAGAATACAGTGTCACAGCCGTCAATTACAGCGAATAACAAATGCTTGAATCACAATTACTGCAAAATTGGAAGAAATATGGAGGAGTGATTCTCATGTTAATGTGAAATTAAGGAGCTAATGGAGACCCGCCTTCACCCTTGCTTCGACACATACATCCCCCTCCTCCATCCCTTTACACACACACACACACACACACACACACACACACACACACACACACACACACCAAAATCACATTAACATTTCAGGCGTTCTGTTAATGCTGTTGTCCAGAGCAACTATATTTAATTATTTTCGATATACTTTGCAGCACTGCCAAAACATTTGAGTAAATATCAACAAAATGATTTATTCAAGGACGCTTCCACAGCTGCGGACTGACAAACCTCAAATTTGGGGAGCAACCATGTGGCCTTTTAGCTCCATAACAGCCGTTGTAAGCCACCCTGCCCCACCCCAAATATCAAAATTTTAGCATCTCGTTTCCACTTGGTGCATTTTCCAAGTGAATTAGGCAGACACCCTCTGCAGCTCAAATTTCATCCAAGAATTTGTTGGCAAATTATGGTGTATTAAATTAGAGACTCTAAGAGGAAATAGCAAAAGTTGATTAGAAAATATAAAAAAACAACCATGCTTTCTCTTTATCAGAAGGTGTGCAAAATTCAGCAATTGAAGCCCAATTATTGAATAAATGTGGTTTGTCGTGATCAGCACAAAGAATGACCCAATTTCATGACACAGCAATTTAAAAGTGGCATCAGACAGCCTGAAGTATTGGCGTAAATTGTCCGCCCACAACCTCCCAGGAATATCAGACCAGCTGTCTCTCTCTCATGTATACAGTAAGTTTCCATTGTGGTTGCATGGCCATTAGTTGGTCCATTCCTGTATTGCCAAGCACAATGCTTTGTTCTCATCTTCAAGTAAAAACCACAGAAATGGGGCCAGAATGAGAAACAATAATAACTTGACTGATAAAAATCAATACTTGAAAGACTGTTTGTGGCTGTCCAAAGACGATTAGCCCAATATCCAATCAATAAACAGGCCTACTCAGCACTGACAGCATGACCACGATTTATTGCAGGCTGCAGGGGAGCGACACACATAGGCAATAACATCCATCTCCAAGGAGATGAGCGGAGCCAGTTTATCTCTGTGCAAGAGTTATGCGAGGTCATAACCTTACACAAAGGTTAAAACTATAAGCAAGGATCTGGATCAAACCGGATGAAGGCATCACAGGAAAGGCTATTGAGGCATAACAAGTCCACTAAAAGGATATTTTATTTTGATTTTTTGAGAGGAATTACATTTTTTTTTACTATAAATTGAAACTGTGCTTTACACATGAAGACCTGATTATTTCAGAGTACAGGATCTATCAAAAAGATGGGATTGAGCTGCATTTTGAGTAATATAGGATATAGTGTTATCCAGCTTTACCCATACTCGGGACTAAAAGTCAGGGTAAATCAGCCTTAGCTGCATTGATTGCAGACGTTGTTTTCTAATCCGTCTTTCATAAGTCCTCTAACTTTATGGGAGCGAAACACTAAACTGCTGGAGTAGCAATACTTTGCCTCATGCCAACAGGCAGCCTCTCCTGGCATGTCACACTTCCAGTGGACATCCACAGGGTCAAACTTCATTCTGCTCTGAGAGAGGGTAAACTCTGCAGGGTAGGTCAGGCTAGCACAATGCCACCGCGGTGTATCAAGGTGAATCTGAGCCACTTTTTTCACAAATCTTAAAACCTAACCCTTTGAAACCTTTATATATCCTCTATTTAACCAGGTAAAAGACTCAATGAGATTTCAGATCTCTTTTCCAAGAGTAACCTGGCCAAGTGGGCAGCTTAAAACAAGGTTACAACAATAAATACAGACAGACAAATACAACTATCAAACAAATACAACTATCACACAGTACAAAGAGCGAGCACAATCTCCAGTTAAAATGCAAAAAGTGCAATCATTAAATTTCTGTTATTACTGGAGTAGCAGTCACATTGACCAATAGTGCTATTTTCTCGACCTTTTAAAAGTGTCTTAACCTGAGCTCGATGGCTTGATTTCTTTAAAAAATATGTGAAGAAACTTAACAAGCAATGGTCCAAAATCAGCATGGAATTAATACAAATCTAACAAAAAAGTGAAAACTAGAAAAAACAAACAAACAAAAAAACTGAAGAAAAAAAGAAAAGGAAAAAAAAACAGACAAGAAAATTACCTGGGAAAAAATGCCTGAAAATAATAAGTTTTGTGGACATTTTCTCCAGCTATCCTGAAAGTAATTTTCTAAATCAATTAACTTTGATTTAATTGCAATTTGCAGACCATTTCTTGTCAAGTTGTTCATTGCATTTTCCCCATGTTTTTTGAAAGAAATCAAACCAATTTGCTCAGGGTTCTGAGGTTTAAACACTTTGAAAGGCATCAGAGAGCATCACAAAAAAGTGATGCTGATCAAGGTTTCAAAGGGTTAAACTGTTATTTGATAGGCCTACATTTTCAGTATGTCGTCTGAAACATAGATGTGATATTGCAAGTGCGGGGAAAATGAGACAAGATGCCAAAAGCTTGGAATTATCCATTTAGATTTGTCACAATCTCGCAAGTTTGGGAGAGAAATTAAGATTGACTGTAGTCAAGATGATTTGTACTGCCGTCAATCAGTCTCAAAGGAGTCACGCCTGAGTATGAGCACGAGGCAAGGATGTCATTCTGCACCATTAGGCCTCAACTAGAACAAAGACCATTCTTTAGAGAAGCCTAAATAGGAAAGAAAATCTGAAGAAACCTTCGGGTGGGCCTCACAGAGAGGGATCCTCCTTCAAGGACAGACAGAAGATAGAAAAGGGCGTTTTTAAATTTTAGATTTTATTGATTTAATGTTTTTTTCTTTCTTTTTCTTCAAATCAAAAAAACTATTTAACACAGCCTTACTTTTTTATGCAGCATCAGAAAAAAAAGGGAATATGCTAATATGCTCGACAGCTGGATAGAAACAGTGCAGGGTTTATTTCAAGGTCTGGAAAAGTTGCAACCTCTGTTTTTGGCAATATCACGGTGACAGGTTTTCCCCGCAATATGCAGTGTGTGATTATGCACTGTGTGTGTGTGTGTGTGTGTGTGTGTGTGTGACCCACCTAGCACGGTGACTGTAGCTCGGGCGGTGCGGACCGGCATGGTGAAGATGGAGCAGGTGTACTCGCCTTCATCGGACAGCTGCACGTCGGCGATGGTTATGGAAAGCTCGGTAGGTGTCGAGCGGTGCAGCTGGATGCGGTTATCCCTCAGCGCTGATGGAGGAAGAGGGACAGGATATCAATAATTAGAAATGTGCATATATAATTGATCTGCCTTATGAATTATTTGAGGAGATTTAGTTTGTAGAAGGTATGTTTTTTTCATTATTTTATCTATTTCTACTTTTTAATTTTTTTTTTCACTTTTCAACTTTTCTTACAACAACTTACAGACAAAGTAACAACAAAGTAACAAATTATATTTTTGTATGTATTTCTAATAGTTTTCTCATATTTGCCATGCACTGGTGTTTCGTTCCAATAAAAAAGAAGAGAAAGAAAGTTAGAAGAGGTGGAGAAAGAGGGCAGAGGAGTCAGGTGGAAGGGACAGAAAGACGGTAGAGATATGGGCAAGGGAAATTTGAAAAGTGGGGGAAAAGATGAGGGGGTGACAGAATGGAGAGCTGGGGGAGGACAGAAGAGACAAGAGCATGTGTGAGGAGGTGGGAGAAGGAATGCTACATAAGACAGGTGACAAGGATGGGGTGGGGGGAGCAAGAGTAAAGACGAAGGAAACACAAAAGGATTAGGGATGTACAACGTTGGATTTTTTTGCCGATATCTAATATGCGGATATATAATGACTCATTTGGTTGAAAAGCTATACCAATATTGATATATCCACCCTTTTGGAACATTATGCAATTTTCTTCCTAAATTCTCTGACTGTATATACCTCCTTATCTGTATGCCTGTAACCCACTCTATCTCCATTATATATACATACATACATATATATGTGTGTGTGTGTGTGCGTGTGTGTGTGTGTGTCTGTGTGTGTGTGTATACAGATATAGATATATAGATACACAGATATCCTGATTTCGATATTTCATTTTAAAAGCCAATATCAGCCAATACCAATTATATTTTTGTGCATCACTAGAAAGGATGTAAAGATTAAGAAAGGGAGGTGACGGAGATATTGGGAAAGCCTTAAAGGACGGATACATTTAAAAAAAGGTGAAATAGGGAGAAAGATGAGAGACACGAGGTTGAAAAGAGGTGAGGCAGTTTGGTAAAGGGGTTGATGGGAAGGTGCCGCAGAGAAAGACATGGAAAGGATAGCAAGAAGAAGGGATTGAAAGAAGGAGAAAAGGGTAGGGATAGGCTGAGAAAGGGTAAAAGAGAAACTAAGGAAGGCACATAGAGAGAGCAGAGAACTTGGGAGAGAGGATGCCAAAGAAAGGAGTGAGAATAAAGAAGGGAAGCAAAGGGGAGAAATGCCTGTGAGGAAAGTGAGAGAAGAGAAGTAAAAAGGCACAGGTTGCAGAAAGAGACAGAAACAATGACGAGAAATGGAGAAGAAGTGGGGATGTGGTTGGGAAAATAAGAGAAGTGGGAAGAGAGTAAGAAAGCATGTAAAAGAGGGCGAGCAAGGTTGGGGAGGGCAGAGCAAGAGGGAAAGAGGAAAGTAAGAAAGATGATGTGCGGAATTTAAATCATGGGAAAGAAAAAGGTAAAGTGGTAAGGAGGAGGGAGGGGGTGAGGTGTTTAGAGAGAAAATGATGTAAGAGGGAGAGAGACGAGGAGGAGGAGAAGAAGGAGGAGTGAGGAAGACGAGGTGAGAGAGGAGGAAAAAATAGCCAAGATGTGAGCGCAGCAGAAGACAAAGGGGGGAGTAAAGAGAGGAGACGCAAATTGAGAATGAGAGACGAGAGAGAGTGCGATGGAGAAAAAAACTGAGGAAAATAAAACAGAGGAAGCATAAATAGCAAGGAGAATAAGGGAGAGACAGTGAGGGGTGTGTGGGAGAGGAGGGAGGGGTGGAGGATGAAGAGGAGGGAGGCGGGGGAGAAACATAAGAGAGACATAAATGGCTTTGTCATCAATGAGAAATCCAGCCATGAAAGAGGGAGAGAGAGCGCGAGCGACTGAGATAGATGATGATGATGATGAAATGCTACGAAATAACCCGCTCGTTTCCGTGATAGCATTGACCTCTACGGTGTTTGTGCAGTGTGATTGCTGTCTGTCTCCCTGCCTTCGTATCTGCCTGTCTATCTAGATGTCTATCTGTCTATCTTCCTGTCTCAATAAAGGCTTTTCAGCTTTGTTCTCTGGCGCCATCATGCAGAGTTGGCTCCCCACAAATAATGACTAAATGTATAACAAGAAAGCAGATACCTGCAGGAAACTATTGTGGTAAAAGTGAATAGTCCGATGGATTTGTTCCCACATTCAAAGTTGTTTTAAGTTACTGGGGAACTATTTTTGTCTTCCCCCTGGTCTCGATTCTGAAACATAAGTAGTTTGAGAAGGCCCAGATAGTCTAACAGTTATATTTTAGGTATTATAAGTTGTAAAAAAAAGTAGATGCAGCCAAAACAGAGGAAATATGTGAGGAATCAGCACAGGTAAGCAGGTATTTAACAGACAAAGTAGCTCAATAACTTGCCCCCAGAAGCACTTCACTTTGCACTTCACTGCTGTTTTGAACATATTCTATCTTAATGGGCTGGGTTAACAACTAAGTTCTAGCTCTGGTGTTTTGCTACCAACAATACAACCCTCATTAGCACCTGTTTTTCTTTGGAAATAACTCCGACAATCAGAATAACAGCTATTAGCCAGCCAGCTAACATGCTAGCTCAGCAACTTTTAGATGTAGGTTATTTGTGTGTTTTATCAATTTGGATTACATCTTCAAATGTTTTAGCTTCTTTTAGCAGCTGACATGTCCAAAAATGTTCCCGCTGTATCAATGGTTACATCGTTTTCTGAATACAGTATGATTTTGGGACTGCCATTGGTCTGAAAAAATGTTTGCACTGTATGTTTAACATAGACCACATACAATTGTCAACAACGCTGTGGTGAATAGTTAGCTTTAGGCACCAAAGCCAGTTGGTTATGTGAAGGAAAAGACTATGTTTTGGCTTACAACACCCAGGTTTGATGGCTCAAACACCACCGGGAAATGCTGCACAGGTCTGTGACGATACCAGCATTCAGTGGCTCAAATGATGAAAGAAAACTGAAAATAATTGCAGGGATTGTGTATTTCTGGAGAAACTTGACTGCGGAACAACAATATATTTTTGTGATGACCAGCTGTTGAAGAAATGGGCTTTTTGTTCAGTGGGACATCTTTTGAACAAATGGGGCTTTGCAATTTTTGGCCTTTGGAACCCAGTGATTTTAGCTAGCTACATATAGCCAGCAGGCTAATTCTAATTCATTAATTTGATGCAAACGCAACTAGTATTGTTAGTAATGTATGCAAATCAGTAACAATGATACAATTAAGATGGTGTATATATAGTCAAAAAAGACCTAATTTTAAAAAAAAATCATTTAATCAAATGTCTGTTAAGTCAAAATCTATCACCAAATAAGATAACTCAATGGTGATTTAGCCTATGGCCCACTGATGAAATCCCTTGAATTTGCAATATTACAAAAGGGATGTGTCACAAGTGGCACGCAGTCAGTAATAATCCACTCCGCCACACACAGAAATATACATACATGCACACACACACCATCTATGCTGAGGTAACCCTTTCATCTCGCCAGCTGCAGGGCTCAAAAAGAGCGAATATAAATACATTTACGAGACTGGTTTCGAGCCAACAAACACACTGCAATTACCGCTTATCGCAATAGGTGCCGCCAAGGAGAAGAAAACTGAGATCTTCAAGATTGTGACTTTATATGCTCAGACGTTAAGCTCAGAGGTCATGAGTTCCAGTGTATACTGACATCTGCTGACATCTGCTGAGCCTTTGGAAGTTTGTAGTTTTGTACCGTCTGCTCTTCTCTCATTTCTAAGCATGGTGCTGAAATGTAGAAAACAGAATCATTTACCTAACAGTGATGTCACAGTGCACTGACCTCCATGAGCGCACTGCATCATCACTGCGACAAGAGGAGAACTTAGACCTCAGCGAAAAACAACAACAAGAGTTTCTGCTTGTGTTAAGTAACTCGTTAAGCCATTTTGTTGAGAAAATCTTTGTGTATTACGTGGGCGACTCCAAATATGTGTGAGTGTGCGTGCGCCTGTGTGTAGTTTAATGGTGTGATATGGTCACTGCCTGTTTTCATATCTTATTGTTTATTTGCCTCTCTCAGTATTGAGCCACATCTGTGTCTGTTTGTCTCCTCATCTCTTTCTGTCTCACTATTATCTCCCTGTCTTTCCATCTTCCCATCTGTCTGTTCACCTGTCTATCTCTATTGCACTCCCACACACACACATGCACACACACTCTCCTCTGTTTCTCTTGGTGTTTTTCAGTTATTTCATCCAACACTACTTTATCTTCATGCCTTATCACTAAGCAAGGTCACTACATTTGTCTTCATGAGCTACCCTCTCTGTGTGGGTGTGAGTGTGTGGGTGTGTGTGAGGCATACGGTCACTCACTCTCTCTCTCACTCACACACACACACACACACACACACTCATCCATGCCCCCTGGACCCTGCGCCAAACCATCAGTCTCCTTAATTCTCTTCCACTCCTTTCTCTTCCATCTCCCCTCCTTCCCTCTCCCTTGTTCTTCCCCCTCTTTCTCTCTTACATCTCACCCATTTCTAATCTTTTCTGACTCCAGGCTTTTCTTTTTTTTTTTGTTCTTTCTTTTTTCATTATAAACGATGTATATTGCTTTCGAGTACAGGTGTGATGGATTTTTCAAAGACGATATGATATCTACTTACGGGGGTGTATTGATCGGGACGCCCCTGAAAATTGTACATGTGCCTCGTGCTGTTTAGCCTGCGATGTGGGCAACATAAATAGTCTGCCAATAGGTCACACTCTGCTGTTTGGCTTTTGTTTCTTCGCTGAAGGGATGTAATGAATTTCTGAGTATTGAGATAAACTGGATTAATGGACAAGGTGTGTACGTGTGTGGTATTAGATAGAGAAATATAGTTGCAAAGTCCTGTTGATTTATCATAGAACATGTTAGGTGAATGACATCTGGCGCACTTCCAAGGCTTGGGCGGACATGAAACTCTACGTGCAGAGTTCATAACTTGCAACTTTCAAAGCCAATGGAAGTTTGTGTTCTAGTTTTCTCTTCTGAATCCTACTGTGAAACTCTCCTACAAAACTAACTAACATACACTCTGCTTTCCTGATCTAGTAAAGGCATAAAATGTGCCAAACATATAGTAAGTGCTGTCCCATGCACCAGTAGCCTAGTGGCAAGCTAAAGTTAAAGATTACGCATTTGGAAAAAACTGATAAAACATATAGCAGTTTATATCATTTCGCTTGAGCTCTGGGTAAATTTTGGAAGGATTCAGCAGCTTTAGCCTAGGGCATCATTCCAACTTGTAACAATGGGTTCTTTTGAAACAGCCCTGTTTTGTGCATCTGACAGTTTTCTTCTCCATAGCAATGTCAGCTGCAGCTCATGGATGTTGCAGTGTTTGGAGCCATCTGCTAACCAGACAGAAAAAAACCCCAGTATTTCTCATAAATAAAAATAAAACAATTAAAGTTTTTCAGAAACAAAATGTCTTACTGTGAAGCCAAATTTCCAATATGGTTTAGTGTTGTTTATCAGAAAATACTGTTTCAAAAAAAAATATTGAAAACAGGTGCAACTCATTTATGATTGATATGGTAACAGATGCTCTGTAGCCGTACTTGTCCTTATCTTAATTTGGATTCTGCACTTCCCTTAATGGTGTATATGAGCATGATAAAAAAAATAAATTTAAAAAGTAGCACACAATCTCCTGCTTTACAAATGTCAGGCGAAACATAATCAGACAAAGGTCCAATCCTATTTCCTATTTTCACCCCCACCACTTGTTTCTAAGTGCCCAGTTGCCCCTCAGAACAGAGTTAAAACAGATAGTGGTTGAAATCTTTCAATAAAATGGGATAACCCTGCAACACCCTGAAATTTCATCAGCAGTCGTCAGTGCTGTGTATGTAAACAGGCATGGCTAGTGTTGCCGTACATTGCAAATGTGATGTCCTCTGCTGTGGTGATCTCTCTTGCGTGGGCTCGAGGCATGCTTTTGTGTTTGTCAGGAGGACACTCATGCTTATATCTCACACTCAATTAATCAAATACGCCATTGAATAAAAAAGAACACTACTTTATTTACACGCCACTAAGTGCTCTGTAGGTTAATACCAGCGACCCGTGTTCCTCCCCTGCCAGTTTGCATTGATGTTAGGCTACAGGAGCAGTAAAAATTGCAGCAACTTAGCAGCTGGACTTAATTTAAATACTGGGGATCATATTCCATCAAAGGGGGTAAATGGGACACACAAAAATGTCAAAATGCAGGACGGTAATCACAAATTGGCAAAAACAATGTAACATTAGCTAGCTAGTTTGCAACCAAGACATCTGTGTACTAACTTTTGTTATGCTTATTATAAAGAAAAGGACCATCATACATTGAAACAATATCAAACTAAGATAATACAATGGTTATGGTAATTTTGAAATCTTTATTAACATATTAAAAAACATTTGTAGGTTTCTTTTGGTGCTTGGACAGCCACCTTGCCAATTATTAATCAAAACACTCAGTTTGAAATGTGACTCTGAAAAACCTCTATTTTGACAGCCATGAAGTTCTACTCCTTTATCCCAACAAGATTTGGGACACTCACAGTGGTAAGAGTAAGGGGTGTATTGGGATTGGGCTGATAACAAATGGTATGTATCATTAAATATTAATTTTGTATCAGCCGTTAAGTATAAGTATAGGGCTATTTCACAAATACTTCAGAGATACATTCTCTTACAAAAGTAGACCCAGCAGGTAAAAATAGAAATACAACCACAGGCACTCATTGACAGTGGATTATCTGCGGCAGCCCTATAGAGTCGTTAAGTTATCAAGGAGACCCCTGTGTTTTTATGCTGAAGAATATTAAAATGAGAATTTACCACATAAGGAGAAACTTCTGCAAACAACATCTCCTGCTATATTGCAATTCTACAAGTGTACATATGTACGAGAGTGTGAGGGGTTTCTAAGTGGTGTCAGGAGGGCTTTGAGCTGAAAAGATGGAGCATTTATGAGTTGATTACATATCAAGTACAGGATCTGCTTATCAGCGTACAACCCTTTTTGTACATTGGTGTTTGAGCGTGTGTCTGCACGTCTCTTGCTTCTGTGTGTGTGTGTGTGTGTGTGTGTGTGTGTGTGTGTGTGTGTGTGTTTGGCCAGACAGTGGTTCTCATCTGCAGCTCACACTCGAGACTCGATACTCCCCAAAGGTCCAACTGTTGATCTGGTCACAGCAGCTATTTTCGCCTACTCGTCTTCTTCCTCCACCTCCACCTCCTCCACGTCCTCCTCCTCCCTCAATCTTTCTCATGCTCTTTCAACTTCAAACATTCAGGAAGAGGGGGATTCTCTCACAACACGTACCGAGTGCACATACATATATTCCGTTTTTCATCTGCCTCCTACCTCCTTATGCCTTTCCAACTAAGTTTCCGCTCTGCCGAGAAGTCTCTCAAATTCAAATGTGCTTTATTGGCACGACAGGGGAGAAACCTGTGTTGCCAAGGCAAAGTACATCAGTTACAGACCAATATTTTCATATTTCTGTCTCTATCTCCCTCCCAGCTGCTGCATCTCTTCATCTTCTCATCTCCCTCTTTGGCTCCACCTAAATCTGCAGTTCCACCTCTCCCTCTTGCTTCCCTCTCCGGCCTTCTTCTTCCCATCCAACTGTCTTGCCTGTTTTGTTCTTCTCTTTCTCTTCTTCTGTCTTCTCCTCCCTCCTTCTCTCATCACTCAACCCTCTCTCTCTCACACATTTTGTTTTACATTTTAGGCATTTAGCTGACACTCACATCCAAAGAGACCGCCTCTCTTCTTCCTTCTCTCTCTCTCTCTCTCTCTCTCCCACACATGTCGCCTCCATCCTCCCATCTGTTTCTGAATATTCTCTCCAGCTCCCTAATTATCCGTCCTTTCCGACAGCTGATCTGGGTTCAGTGACCGCGGGCTTCCCTTGATCATACCGTCCTCGCTGATCTGAGAGCGTCAATTGATCCTGGATCAGTGCGCCAACTATGAAACGCTTGATAAACACACACCTCTGTCTGTTTTATCCACCTTTCCATCCTTCCCTCCGCCCCTTCCTCCCTCTCAATCCACTTGTCTCTTCCTGCCCTACCTTCAGACAGAATTAAAAGATAATCATTTAGAGGCAGCAGCACAAATGTATGCAAAATCAATGGAAGGAGAGAAATGAACCAAACTTTGCCCAAGGTGGTGCAAATTGAAGCAAGGAGGCATTAGTTCCAGTTGAAACTTGAGAGAGAAATGTTCCCAGCGGTGTATCAGCTTCAAGCAACATGCCAATGAAATCCTGCCATGTAGTATTTACAGCAGAAAAAAATGTCCATTGGGGATTTCTGGCAAATAACACTGACCGATGACACATCCTAAGAGCTAGATTACCTGAAGAAGACAGTGTTCATGCTGGCTGCTCAGCCTGGTGCAAAAGGATTAGAAAGAAAGCACGACGGGGTAAAATGCATAATGCTGAAGCATAGCTTATTTTCTCATCTTTTCTCACCTTTGTAGTAAAAAGAAGTCAAGGAAGCAATTATCATAATGGCTGTCACTATCAGCCTGCTGCTTCTTTCAGCTGCTTTGGGTTGTCTGAATGCCATCACATTAACTTTGCTGCTCATTTTATAAGTCACAGGTTCAGGCTAATGCAAAGTAAAGAGGGGAATATTTTCTGCACCTCTTCCTGATATCTCCTGATGTCCAGAGGTGCTTCAATTTAATTGCCTGTGTGTGCAGCTCTTTTCATTGTATTATCTATGCAGACCTGATGTGTCTTTTATTGTCCCAGCCCACTTTTGAGGAAAACGCGCCCACTACAACATGATGAGAGTGAGCTGCCAGCCTTCAAGGCCTCATGATTGGCTCCCAGCCTTCTGCTAGTCAGAACCATTGAAAAAAATGGCTTTTTAGCCCACCCTGTGGTCCCTCCGTTTAACTCTCTGAAGTCCAGAAAATGCAAAGGCTGAAAGTTTGCTTATCTGGTGGAGGGTCGGGGAGCCACTGAGGGTTAGTCTCCATTAAATGACAGCAACAGTAGCTGGTGGTTAGTTAAAGGGAAATTAGACAATCTTTGGCAAGCTCTGTCAACGCAGTGTTGGGGTTGTGTGCACAGGTAGCTGCAAGTGTTGGTGGCACAGGGTGGAAGAAAAAAAACTCTTTATCTGCCCACACTGCCCACACTGTGATGACAGAGCTGGTTGAAAATCTGCAAAGTTTCAAAGCCGGGAAGTTTTCTGATCTGGTGGAGGGTTGGGGGACCACTGAGTAGCTTAAAAGTTAGTGATATGGGTAGTTTAAAGGAAACTATGCATATTTTCAACCAGCCCTGTCATTGCATTGTGGGCCATTTGTGTGGTGGGATTTTTTAGCATTGACGCCACAGGTGGAAGGCCAAACACATTTTCAAAGTCGAAAAGTTTGCCAATCTGGTGGAGAATCAGGGGGCAACTGAAGGTCTGTCTCCATAAAATATGACAGCTACAGTAGCCTGTTAGTTAGTGATATGGGTAGTTCAAGGGAAACTTTGCCCATTTTCAACAAGCTCTTCTATTGCAGTGTGGGTAGTGTATGTGGCAGGGACCTCCAGGCGTTGGCGGCACAGGATGGAAGAGCAAACATTGTTCATCTGCACACACTGCCAACACTGTGACAGAGCTGGTTGAAAATGTGCAGTTTCCCTTCAATGGCTGAAGCAACCTAAATTCAGCCTGCAACTGTTGGGCAAGGCATTCACATGTAAACAAGACCCAACAACACATAAAAGAGGTAGAGGGGTGTTAAAACTCAACACCCAATTCAACTGTTCTCACTCAACTGAACTGGAATTTTATCAACCCTACAGATATAGGTTAGACAGGTTCTGCTACAGGTACTACTCGATTCAGAAAGCCATCATTATTTACACCCAACGTCCTGCCTCTAAGGAGAAAGATGAGAGAGGGTAGAGCTCCTGAATGTTTTTTAATCAAGGGCGATAATAAAAATCCACTGATGAACTTAAGCTGTAACATTTCCAGAGGGCGCTCAAGACGCCTCTTTGAGCCAGCACTTGACCTTCTGCAGAAATGGGTGCGGTTTCATCTTAAGTGGGTTGGACAAATGATTGTTGAAGACTGGATGTCGTCATGGGTTCATTCTGCTTGTACAGAAGCGTTTGAACGAATAGTTAGATTTATTGGGCAATGTGCATTTGCTTAGCTGCAGACAGTAAGATGAGGAGGTCGATATGACTTTCATATCTGTCCAATAGAACTGAAGCTGGAGCCTGGAGAGAGTCAGCTTAAAAAAGACTGGGAACAGTTCCAATGGTTCTTCCGTTCATATAGGTGAAGAAAACTGAGATTTTAAAAGACTTCAGTTTTGGTATGGATGGCACAAACAAGATTTAGAGGTACTGGCTCTTTCCAGTCTTTATGTTATGCAAAGATAACCCACTGCTGGCTGTAGCTTCATTTTTAGTGCACAGACATTAGAGTGGTAGTTAGAGCAGAGGATAAAATTGTAGAGGAAGTGAAGAAAAATGCAAACCTAATCTCAAATTACAATTCAATCACAGTTTTATTATTATTATAATAATTTTTTTTATTATATTGAAACTTCTGTTTATCAGTGTTTCAGGAAAATCTAAAAAAGGCAATATTGTGTTTATTCACAGGCTTGAAAATAAAAAGACTACATCAGAGTTATGGCTGTCTCTGTCTGCCTCCGAGGATGAAATTGCAGTGTAGAGCTGTAACAAATTAATGGAGGACCTGCATGCATGTCTGTACTGTTTTAATTCTGGTTTATTGATTCTTATTTTTATTTCTATGGGTGAGGGGCAAAAGGTCAATTTCTGAATCACACGGGGGATGTGTTTCACACACTTACTTCATTAACCTCAGAAATAAATTGTACATTTAACTTTGAATTCTTTGAACTCCCGTCTCTTTCTTCTCCCTGCACTTGTCTCCCATTACACGTGATTATTTTAAGGACCCCTGGAAAAATATAGAGTTCAGATGATACAAAGAAACAATGTAGAAAAAGCCTTCTTTCAAGTGCTAGATTTCAAAAGTCTCTCCTGCAGTCTTTCAATCCTGTGATGGTTGTTGTTAATACATTCTCCAGAGAGCCTTCCCAGACACCCAGAAAACTTTGACTGATGCGATGTGGATCAATAGTTTTTCAGAAAATGTCAAAAAAAACATCTCACGTCCCGCATGTGGAATACTGTCTCACACTGTGCTGTGAGCAGTTGTTGTCAGTTTGTCTTGTTCTCTGAGAGGCAGAGTGGGGATCTGACCATCAATTTCAATATTTTTTTGTGCCCATTTCACTTATGACTCCTTTACACTGTAAACGTTAAAAGTGCCTGGTGCGTTTTTTAATGAAATGACACACAACTTACAGTCATTTTCACCACAGATAAAGTCTGCCTACTCAATATCCTCTCACTAGGCGAGATCATCCCCGTCCACATGGTTTATAAATCACCAGAGAGCCATTACCTTGTTAAATCGTACTGAGGCCTGTCTGATGTCTGCTTATATGCTTTTATGGAAAGGAAGGAAACCGCACGTGACAAATAAATAAGATTATAGCTGGACTGAAAGCTAATATACAGGGTGTTTTTTTCCTGTTGAGGAAATGTTTTGCAAAGCCTCAACTTCTGCATGTCTACTTTTATAGTCTGCACACTGTATAAAATAAGCACATAAAAGGTACACCTGTCTGTGTAAGCCATGTGTGCCTGGTCTCATTAAATTTCACAGAATGAACACAGCTTAAAATTTATATAACATTGTCGTCTTGCAAAAAGGAGATTAGGAGAAGTGTTGTGTGTTGGGGCCACAGCTGAAAACGTGATGTAGTTTTAAAGGTATTAAGGGAGGCAGATACATCTTCTTTCCACGCTTGATAACCTTAAGTTAGTTTCTAAATAAAAAAAAAAAGTTTATGAATGTGTTTTCCCAAAAGATTTTATTTTTCAATCAAGAGCAGCGAACCAAAACAAATATCTTTATTCATCCTCGTTTCTGCAGCTGAGAGTTAATCGTTAGCTAACAAGTGAAAATGCAGCATCCAATTTGTGCTACTGTCACATAATCCTTTTACAATAGAGTATCTTATTGTTATCTTATTGTGTCTACATCATGTTGTATGCATTTCAGAGTTTATGCTCGTTGTATGAAATCGTTTTGAGATAGCGTTGGTGTGAGCCTTTGACCTGACTTGCGGTGGAAAAGTACAGCCCACCTCTGTTCTAATGTTGTGATGGTTTGCCAAGATGTACTTTATGTAAATTACATAACATCAGGATGAACATGTTTATGATGCCAACTGAAAAAAAAACATCTAAGAGACAGCATGATCTCAAGCATCTGCAGGGATGCAGCAGCACATTTTAAGTTTGGGTTTAATATAAATGGTCCATTAGTCGACTGGCTCACAAATGAATGGGCTAAATGTCTCGCGTAAAAAGAATACATCAAATACAACCTGATAAAACACAAGAGCACAAGAGCATGTCAAATCTAAAACAGATGAGGTAAAAGGACACCATCGGAGTAGGGCTAGGTGATATGGAGTAATAAATCCTGATATTTTTGACCAAATACCTCGATATATAAATTGCAACAATATTGTACGGTTGACTATTGCTGCTTTCATAAAATATCTAATCACATTATTTTTTAATAAATAATCATCAGTGCTGTGTATATAATTACTTAGTGGGTAAAGGCAAATAACAGAATGCCAGTTTCCAAAATCTAAGACAATATCTAGTCTTATTTGGCAGTATTGATATATAATGTACAATAGTGTTGTCATGACACTGGAATTTCTAACTTTTGATAATATACTTCCTATATTAAATGCTATTTTTAATACCACTGGCAAAAACACAGTTATATTATACCACTGGCAAAAACACAGTACACTGTGAACAAAACATTGAAGCCCAAAACAGTATGGAGTTAAAATGATCAGAAAAAAAAAACTGTCTCTATTTTGATATAAGATTAATTGTGTCATTATATTTTCTTGCTTCAGCCTCTCAAATGTAGCGATTTTCCTGCTTTTCTCTTTCTTAAAGAGCGTAAACTTTGCGCTTTGGACTTTGGGTCAATTAAAATGAGGAATAAGACGACAGCATGTTGTGCTCGAGGAAATTGTGATGGACATTTTTCACCATTTTCTGACATCCTATAGACAAAACGACTACTCAAGAAAATAATCAGGATTGCCAAAGGCACCCTGGAACGCTCCCCACAGGTCAGAGTCGCACAATGACGACTAAAAAATGAGAACTGTCTGTCAGTGTGCTCATGGCTTTGTCTCCTTTCCTGACAGAATTCACTCATCTTTTGTGGTTTACAAACTATTTTGCTGGTCGTGCCAACTCTTCCAGCGAGCTCAACCTGGAGCCCGCAGTTCAACCAGGATGTTAGCACACTCAAACCTACTTTCAAGACTTACTGACTCACTCTGAAGCTGCTGCGGCTCCTAAAAAGAAAGCACTTTTGGATGAGAGCTCCAGCTAAAAGTCAGATATGTAAATGTAATGTCCTTGTTTGTTGTCTTGATTTCAAAGTTTGGGTTTCTCCGCCTGTCTTTATCTCCCTCATGTCCATCTTTTTATCTCAATGTCGCTCTCGCTGTCTCCTGGTAGTCTTGCATTAATGTAGGAACCCATCTGTTTTCATGCTTTCCTGGCTGTCTAATCTCTTCTATTAGCAGCGCTGGGTTCTTCTTCTTTTTTTTTCTCCCCTCATCCATCCACCCATCCACTCCCACACAATTCCTCCAGGGTATCTGTGGGTCCTTAAAAGGGTCTTAAAATAAATTATCCAGAATTAAGGCCTTAAAACGTATTAAAATATCCCGTATTGGCTATAGTTATCAGATCATTTGTATTCACCATGGAATGACAGGTTCCTTTGCTCTAAATGTTCACGCTTAGATTAATACAGGACAGGATTAGCTGGAAAATGTATTTTTTTGTCATTGTATCTGCTTTAATAAACACAACTGGGCTTTGTGTCCCTTAACAATTAATTTCCTGTTTTGCTTTATCTTTATCTCGGCAGTTATAGTTGCAGAACTCTCATTAGCTCTGCTCCACTGGAACCAGGCTGGTTCCTTCAGTTTTGTCCCTTTACTTTTTTTTATGTTTTTATTTCACGCTGTCTATTCACATCCATGTAAAAAAAAAAAAAAAAAAAGGGAAAATGAAGAAGTCTAAAAACTTGCCCACACTGTGTTCCCTCCTCCTCTGTGTCCCTGTCTCTCTGTATCTCATCTGTGCAAAGCGGGGTCAAATTAAACTGATATCAATAGCTTTCCGTGACTGAATAATGATAAAAGTCAGTTTGAGCTTTCGATCTACCGCAGAGAATTGGATCGAATCGATGTGACCCTGTGATTATGCCGGCAACATCAACATTTCATATTTCATCATTTTTCACATTATTTGTGAATAAGAACTTCTTTTTTATAAATTACATCCAAGGTCTCTTTCCCCTGTCTCTTTCCACAGTATCCCTCCTGCATCATCGTAACATTCTCATTTCTCTTCTCTCTAATGCACCGCTCTGTCTTCATACTCATCCTCCGCTTCTTCTCTTCTTCTCTCTCTTAGTTCAATTCGATGATGAGCCTCCTTTCTTGGCCATGTACGTGGTTTTTTTTTTTAACTCTTTTACGGCTGCCTGTTTGGATGAAATAATAGGTAAAGAAAAGCATTCATGCTTCTGTCTTTGGTTATTTCTCTCTCTCCTATCTTCCCTGGCCTCTAAATTTGCCATCTCTGATCTCGCCGTAGTACCGTCTCTACTCTGCAGTGTGGAGGCCATCACTGTGAGGAGTTGTCACTCATCATTTTCTTCGTCTTCTTCTATCTCCCATCACGCTGTTCGTCCGTCCCTCGCCCCCCACCCTCCTCCTCTGCTCCCTCCACCCATCCATTTTTTCTCAAGTCTCGACTCTCCAAAGCCTGGTGCATGCTGTGCAGTGTTGGAGTGTGGTGGCGAGGAGTCCTAATTTCTCTTCTTCTACGCTCTTCAATCAAACTCTCATTTTTTTTTGCTCCTGTTCTAGTATATCCTTCTTTTTCTCCTTAGTCTCATCCCTCCATCTCTTGCTGTCTCAGCTCTGAAGCACACTGTCTGCGCTTTGCTGTTCGGGCCAACTGCATAGATTTGCTGCTCCGTCCCGATCTATCATTTACAAAGTGAAGCACTGGGGAATTTCAGTCACTCCAGCTCTATCCAGCTGCACTTTTAAGACTCCGCCATCCTTTTATTTCACTGTCTTAATCTGTCTGTCCTTCCTTCGTCTTTCCCATCTTGGCTGGACAGTTACAGTAAACCACCAAGAAAGAATTTTTTGGACGGTCATGTTTGGGAGATGGCGAAGTTCCATGTTAACCCAACGATGCAGAGTTTTTAAAAAATGATCGTCTATGTCAACTAAACAAATCCCATGACAACAGCTTTGGAAACTGTTCTCTTACATTTATAATGATATTTGTGTGACTTTGACACATCTTGTATCCTACTAATAGTCAACATTGGTTTCTTTTAACCATGACTATGGTCTTTCCCTTAACTTGAAGCTGCATTGATTAATATTTTCATATTAACAATAGAAAAAAAAGGGCTAAATGTAATGTCAAAGGAGTCACATCAACAGAGAATTACTCCCCAACTCTGCAGTTCCCTTAAGTTCCATGAAACAAACCTTACAGTTTCCAGCAACAACAGTCAGCTGTTTTCAGAACAAAATAACACAGTGACTAGCCCGTGAACCGAGTGCAGCATTTTGCAAATAAAGATACAAATAGGACTTTTCCCCTTCGCCAGAGGACTTCAATGTTTTTCGGGCTTAGTTTAAAGAGAGATGAAGGAGGGACCCTCTATAACATATATTATATAAAAGTGACTTGCACTTGAGAGAATTCTCTAAATATTTTTCAGGCAATCTCTAATTTGCACTTGCCTGCAGATGCTAAGTCAGCAGCAGTTTTAGCATGGCTACTTGAATCGGCCTCACCCTTTTCACTTTTGCCAGTGGTTTCTGAGGGGGACAGCATGTCAGAGTCTCTTACTGGAAAAGTAACGAAACGATCCACTGTAGCTCGTAAGAATGTCTGCACACTTGGAATAAAAATACAGCCAATTTGTGAAAAAAAAAGTGCCACGCAGTGATTTAGCATGAGCTCGCTCACATAATTCCACAAGGAGTCACGTTAGCCTATATCGATATTTTATAAAAGGCTAAATTGTCTTTGCTTATAATATGTTGGATTCACGCTCATGTCCATTTGCAATCAACATTTTATTTATCATTTAAATGAAATGATCGAACAGTAAGAAGTTTTCAGTCTGTTCATTTTACTTTAATCCTTTTTATTGCAGAAAAAATATATCGAGTGGACTGAAATGGCAGTTGGTTTTATTACTCTTGTGGGCAGTTAAAAGGTTGATTCGTATTTGTAATATATTATAAAAAAAATGGATACTTTTGTCCGCATCTGTCTGTCTATCGATATGATATTGCCACATAAAAAATATTGCCATACGATGCCCAATCGTCTTTGTCTCCTATCCCTTGTAAATGCAGCTTTAAGCTAGTATGGTTTTCTTTAAGCATGGCCATTAGTATTCCCAGAAAAGTTAACCGTGGTTCAGTGGTAGATCAGAAAATAGCCATATTATTTATTTTTGTGGCTTTCGTTTAAGTTTTCAAATCTATTCAAAACATGTCATCCTGTCAAAAAGGTTGTTTGTTTCAAAATGCTCTTAAAGGGGAAACAAAATTCCAAATACTTTTTTCATGTGCTTACTTTGGAGGATTTTCCAGTTCCTTTTTTTTAATAAAACAATGTAGGCAGCTTGTACTGACAACTGTGAACATCATTACAAGGTTTGTATTAAGGTTTAACACCGCACTCACATTTTCTTCCCTGTATGAACAACTTATTAAAGTCAAAAATGCAAACTCCTCTTTCTCCTTCCTTCATTCCCTCCATCTGCTACTCTTTTCTTTCGATCTATTGACAATTCTCTCCTTCCTCCCTCTCCGTCCTTTGGCAGTATTTATCCTCCCTGCTGTACACACCTCCATCCCTCCTTCATCTTTCTTCCTCCTATCTCCTCAAAACACAAGATCTCCATGTCTCCCCCCTCTTATTTCTCTCTCCATCTGCTGCACTTTGAAGAGAAGACATGGATGAAGGGTTGAAATCTGAGCTCCCGTCATCTTTCTCTTCCCTCTCTGTCTCTCAGCTCTCTGCTTTCCAAAGCACAGCATCTGCTGTGCATGTTGGACCACTGCAGTGGGGAGTTTCTGCTCCATCTCACTACCTACCCCCCCCCCCCTCCCCCCCCCCCCCCCCCCCCTCTTTTCTCCCATTCCCCTTCCTCCTCCTCCAATACTCTTCTCAATTCCCTCCAAAGTAGAGGTCGGCCTTAAAGTGTTCTATCATTGCCGAGAAGAGCCTCACTTTCCATCTCTCTCCTCTCTGCTGTGGTTGAAGCTCCATCTGGAGTAAAGACTTGCTGATCTCTCCATTTGTCCTTACCCACCTCCCTCTCTTATTCTCTCTCGCCTCTGTGTTCTCCAAATTGTCTGTTGCAAAAAACGTTGGCCCTCAGCAATGAAAACTTCTCCGCCTGTATCCGCCTATACTCTCGCCATTCTTAACTCCATCTCTCTATCGCTTCACTTCGGCAGTTAAGTGTTGTATTGGTGCGTGAGGGAGTCTTTCTGTCTCTCTCAGCTCCCTTGTCTCTCATTCTCAAACTCTCCCACCCCTCCTTCATTCCATCTGTACCACTTGCTCCTCTTTTCACTCCCATGTACCGAGTCTGTTGTGTGATGTTGGACCACTGAAAAGAGACACTGCAAAAAGTTGGAGCTAAGATTTGAGCTTGTCAAGATTTAAGTTTACTTTAAAATTGCATGATTCTAAATGTACTTTGGGGGCATTTTGTTTTCATCATGTCAAATTTAAAAAAAAAAAAAAAAAAAAAAAAGGAAACGCTTTTTATTGCAATCATAGCCTAATAATGTGCCTGTATTTATACTCAAACTGGCTGCTGTGCATGCACATTTTCAGCCCTGACAGTGTTTTGAACCACTGGTTTGAGCCAACACAGTCAAAAGTAATCATTAGCACCAAAGCACCGTATTTATAATGTCAGTCCTTATTTATAGTGTCAAATTTTTTTCCACCACTTGCCTCTTTTTTCATTTCAAAATACACAGTCTGTGGTGTGTGCTGTTGGACCACTGAACCAAGAGGTGGGAAGTTTCAAAATATCATTAAAAGCCGGTCTGGCTTACCAGCCAGTTAGGCTGGCAATTTGCACAAAATTGGTTAATAGGACAGTTTATCTTTCAAAAGTAGCTGCTTAAATTGGACACATTGACGCACCTGCGTCCGCCAGACTCTGAGGTTTGTTTTCGTCCTCTTATTTTCATTTGTTGCACGTATTGAGCACTTTTGGAACCATCCAATATTACATGTTGCTTGCTTTTTCAGTTCCCGAATGTCTTTGTTTGGGGCTTTTTCTCTTGAACAAAGCCTTTGGTCGACTGAGTACAAAGTACTTATTAGTGCCTTGTTCAGCAAAGATGAAGTAACAAACATTATTGCAACCCTGTCTTCTAAAAAATACATTCATATGGAACTGACTTGAGTAAATATGCTTTGTAAAATGCCTACGATTCCAAATCTTCAAAGACATATTCTTGCCAAATGTTAAAAGGTGAAAATGCATTTGTCCCCCCAAGACGTTTATATAATCTTTACTCCTCAGAGGTGTAACTGCATCAGTAAGCAAACTGGGGAAGTGGCCTCCACACGGTGTACCCTTTGTGATAAAGGCAGCTAAAGTGGCACTAAAATAAGCTGCCATATCTGCTCCAGCGATTCCAACACATATGACAATACTAAAGGTGCACAAATCTGTTGTAGCATTTATCTGAGCCCATGTAGGCTATAAATTCACTTCATCTGCATTTGTGTTCATTTACAGATAGTTGTTAGCTACTAAGCTGTTATTGCTTGCTGTTAATTGCTGTAATTAAATTGCTAAAGTGCAGAAGTTAATCTTCCTCTGGCATTACCAACACCCTACTGGAGTTGGCCATATCTTACAATGTATATAGACCGGGAATTCCAAAATTGATTGAAAACAAATTCATGACCTGCCCAGCAGGAATGTGACAAATGGCGTTATAATAATGCATTTTGAAAGTATCTGCAAACTGTTCACCGCCGAAATAAAACGGATTCACTTGACATATTTTATGGAATACATCACCTATACTTGTGAACTACTCATCAGTGCATGAGACTGTTTTTTCAGAAGTGTTTTAAGTAGTAATGTTTTGGCTAATTTGCATGCGTTAAATGTTTGTGAAGTACTGATCTTATGACTAGATTAACAAGAATTGTTTTAAACTGCACAGCTTGTGTGAGGGTTTATAAATTAACCCTTTGATTCAGTTTTGTTGTTGTTAAACATGGCCTACTTCAATTCATCTAGAATTATGTCACTTTTTGAATTCTGCGTTCGCCGTGGAGGCCTTCCATATATAAATATATTACATATATTACGAATTCACCATAACACAGTGTGACTAATGAAGGTTTAAGTTATCACATTTAAACAAGAAAAACATGAGGGAAGGATTGTGGTCTTGCTAACTACTGAAACAGTCAACACTGACTTGAAGAACATAAAGGGACGTGTTCACTTTTTAGGTGTTTGACCAAAACTATGATCTTTGTCCAAACGGTAATTAACTGTTTTTTTTTTCTTCAGCACAAAAGTGGTGTCAGGCTGCCGGGGAGTGCTTGTTGTTATGATGCGCTGCATGTGCATTTTGTTTTTATGATAACGGTATGCTCACATTACCATTAGCTAGTAAGCTAACATGATGTGAGGGCTGACTACACAGTTAACAACAAGCTTAAAACAGCAGAGTGATAAATGCGCAACACTCACTAGCAACATCCGGTGTCCGTTGGTCAATCTGCTCCCACAAATAGGCTTTTCAGTCTTTTTTGTTACAGTAGCGTAGCTAAAAAGTGACAACACCAGTGCCATTCTGAAGAGTTCAGAGATTTTTAACTAGCTTTTCTCTATGATGTCTTGGTAGTATATATATATGTTGCATCCATATTTGAACACATTTTGTAAAATATATTGTGCTCCATAGACACTTAAAAAGTTTCTCTTGTCCCTGCTCCCTCTTACCTCTCTTCTCTCCAAAGTAGAGGGTCTGCTGTGCAGTGTTGGACCATTGCAGTGAGGAGTTATCGCTCTCAGGCACCGTGCAGGTCAGTGTCACCGTCCCCCCCACGGACACCATCTCATCTGTGGTCGTTGGCTGCAAGGGGTCGTAGACTAGGTAACAAGAGAGAGAGAGAGAGAAAGGGAGGGGAAAAAATCATAAGACAGAGTGATAGAGCGGCAACAGAGACAAGGCAGAAAGACACTGCACTTATATGAAAATACAAACAAAAATAGTAGCACACACCAACACACAAATCAGATAAACCCACAAAATGCATTACTTGCCTCGCTCTCTCTCTTTCTCTCTATCTCCCCCCGCCCATCTCTTTCTCCGCTTGTCAGATTATCTATATATCTCTATCTGTCTTTCTGAAAGCAAAGACTCAATGTGCGCACACACACGGACATGCTGTCAGAGGGACAAAAAAGCAGACAAATGGCTATCTGGTTGTATGTCTGCGAGGCCAATGTAAGAGCGATGAGTCAGTAGCAGCCCTGGCATCGGGAGACTGCAAGACCTGAGGGACCAGCAAAGATGAAGAGACCATGGCAGACAGTGGCTCTCGTCAGGTCAAAGCAACAACAAGAGCACTGTCTCATACCTCTAATGGCTTTGTAACCCTCTTTTGTCAATATCTGTGTCAGTTTTTAACGCCATGCATATGTATTGGCTGGTACAGAACAAGCTCAAACGGGACAGGCATTATGGAAATGAGCAGGTCAGAAGGAAAGAGAAAGAGAATACAAATGACCTAGCATAATGAAGGGATTCTAAAGGCTGAAGCTGGAACTGGAACACCACAAAAATCTCTGAACAGTGAACTGGGTGTGTAACAGTATTCAAATTGGCTCAAATTATGGTATTTAACAGCACTCCCTTGATAACGGGTGATGGTGCAGGCTAATTCTGCTCTGTGGATTCAGTGAGGGTGGCAGACGATTATTTGAATCAGAACAAGGGATGTATACTAAAATATGCAGCCCCTTGTAATAGTTAGTAATGCCGAGCCTGTCCGCTACGGCGCTTTTTCCCCCAAGTTATGCAGCGTTGAGTGCACCGAGCCATGCTTTGCGCTCCTCTCCCTTCCTGCTCACTTCAATACGTGCCAGAGCTCGCTCAGCCTAATCTCAGGCAAAAACAAAAATATGGCATAATTGACAACAAGACCAAGCCAACAGAGGGAACATCTCCTAAGAAGATATGCCCCAAAGCGGTCTCCTCACCCCTGAAAATATGGCGTGTATAAATAGTTTAATTGGAACCAAATTGTCAAGCGGGAGACAGGTTTATATTCGGCGTGGAGCGTTATCACATCCTTGCACCGGCGGTGGAATTGATTTTTTTTTTTTTTTTTTTTTCTGCAGGAAGAACATCTGCTTAAGTGCGCTTCGGCGGAACTCCCATCAAGACATGAAAGAGGGGGGGACACACGAAGAGAGGATGCAGAAGAGGAGGCGAGCAAACTAACTGCATGTAGCATCAAAAACACACATTTGCAGAACACGAGCTGAGAGCAGCAGGCAGCGACTATGAGTATCTTTTTTGTAATTTTAAAGCCAGTTTTATGGCCAGTTCAGCATCTCAGAGAACACAAGTTATTAGAAAAGAAAAAAAAAACTTTCATGGTTGCCTCTGGGCTTAGAGGATTCAGAGGTCTTAAAGGTACAGCTGCAGTTTGCCTGTAGGATTCAAACAGCACTGAGAGACTTCGTGTCAGAGTAAGTCGCTCCCTCGCTCTCTGTGGTGTTTTACTGCAGCCCTGACCTTGTGGTTAGTTTATCTAAGTACCATGATGGCAGAGGGCTGAATGTGTGGTCAAGTGCAGCGCGGATTAGTGTCTCCTTTAATAGCGTCTTGGGCTAATTCTTGCGGCTGATCGCAAGAGCTCCTCTTCTTGGCATGAACACTTTGGGTAAATTGGCTGTCCCAATTCATCACTCATCAAGCCAACCGCAATGAGCTGCGGCAAGTTAGCCAAACTTGAGTCTTATCTTTGGAGGCCGCAGAAAGCTGGCATTTCTGACCAGGAACAACCTGTTGTTGGAGGCTCACAGCGACATTTGTGCTGGTACCATTTCAGAGGTCAATGAGTGGCTCATTAGAGATGAACAGAGTTTGAGGAGATGCCTTTTAAACAATTTATTAAAGAACTTTTTAAAAATAATATCCACCACAAATCCCAGCACTCATCATGCCATGCGTAACTTGTTGAGCCACATAGGACCTTTAACCTGTTGAACCGTCAATTTTCCCTTAAATTTCCGTTTAAATATCTTCAAAGTACGCCAAAAAAACCCAAATAATTTTCCACACTGCAGAAAATCATCACATATCTCTATCTGCATTAATGTTGCATTATGTTTACAACATCACAAATTAAATAAAGTCTTATGGGTACAAATTACGTTCTCCCTCGTAATTAGTAATGACCCATTCATTGGTCCAGAGGAGCATTTAGAAGCAACAAATTATTATTTGGTCAATTCAAAGTTTGTTTTTTTGGTTGTTTTTTTTTTCTCATTTCAAATCATTGATCCAGGGCACTGAGGGCCAAAAGGTGAGACGAGTGGGAAGGTGTCTGGGAGATTGTAGATTCGATCCATGCACTAGCAGAGTAAATCGAACGGTAAAAAGCAGCACTTGTTGCTTGTTCATTACCGCTGCCGGAGTGCCTTAGAGCATTAAATCCCAGTGGATTTCAGCTGCTAAACAGATCAGACTGTGCATGTAGTGGGTCACAAAAAAGTTTCCATATTAATTAACACAAGCTAATAACTAAAGGTTAATCTCAGTATTATTGAGTGAAACATTTTAATGATGATTAAAAGTCCCTCTGCATCTTACATTTAAAGCTCCACTTATGCATACAAATCACTCGATGTACTGTATATGGCAGCAACCTTGTTAGCCCTATCGGTCAAATATTAATCACAGATAAGTTCAATTTAGTGAAGCCCTGTGTGGGCAGAATTTGACTGCATTGGGATAATGTATAAATCTTTAAGCAGTATTTCGAATGGACGTGAGCATTTCTTATATGGCCAGAGGGGTGGGGTCAGTAGCGGTGGGCATTGAGATGGGCACCAGAGATTATTTGAAATAAAAGTTTTTGTACTTGACAAATCTATTGGCACATAACTGTCCTAATGGCACAGCCGAACCCATCTACCAATCCAAACTGGTTTAAACAAACACCACCGAGTCACTCGCCAGTAGCACATGACCCCCATAAGCCCCAGATACAGATACAGCTGTTCTTCTTACCTTTGAAGCTACTTAAGAACGGAGTTATTTAAGAGGGGAAATGAAGTTCAACCACAGTTTAAACGGTTAAGTCAGGCTAAACACCCGAGCTGCAGAAATAAAAGGAGAGACCTATCTATCCTTAGCAGACGTTAAGTTAAACACTGTGGCTTGCTCTTCTTTCTTCTCGCCTCGCATTCACTCCTTCACTGCCCCCCCTCAAGCTGTAAGCCCAAGGAAGACATGGGTATTTAAAGCAACACAATTTACACTTTCCCTCGTCGGCAACAAGGTGAGAGAACGCAGAGGTAGAAGGCTGACGGGGATATCAAGTCAAGGGAGGGAGAGAGAAGAGACAGAGAGAGGGAAAAATAGATGGATATGGCCAGGTATGGACTGTGCAGAAGGGTGGGTGCTAAAAAGAGGCAGAAAAAGGGGTGTGTGTACTTGGTGTGTGAGAAAAAAAAGGGAGGGGAGGGAAGAGAGGAAGCCAGTGAGAAAACAGGGGAAGTGTGAGGAGCTTGAGGGCTCTAAAATAATGAAAAAAAATGGAAAAAAAGGGAAAACCTTAAAGGAATAGTTTCAGTTTCTTTTTATAAGTAGGCTTATTCGCTTTATTTGCTGCTCGTTAGATGAGATTCGATTTCCATTGCATGTCACTGGACATCACCTACAGAGCTGCGGTCATGATGTGTTTAACGTAGCATAAAGACTGGACGCAGGTGGTGAATTACAGCTCGTTTATACTCGCTTTCCATATGAAAATAGACACATGTATTTTCAAACATTATAAACATACTTTTTCTGGTGGTACTGCTCCATTTCAGCCATACCATACCATACCATACCGAACCAGACCATACCATACCATACCATACCATACCGAACCAGACCATACCATACCATACCATACCATACCATACCGAACCAGACCATGCTATACCATACCATACCATACCATACCATACCATACCGTGCTATACCATACCATACCAGACCGAACCAGTCCATGCCATACCATACCATACCAGACCGAACCAGACCATGCCATACCATAGTCTTTCAGAAAACATGCACAAACACAGATGAAATGAATGCAAAGTAGGGACAGAGGGCTTGACATGTGTCTGTATTCATATCTAACAATATACATAAATGAGCCCTTAGGCCAAATAGACCAACCAAATACTCAACGTTAGTAGTCCCTCAACTACAACAAAGGAAGCAAACTAATTTAGATGGACAAATTGTATTGCACTGTTTTATCGTCTCAGGTCTGTACTACCTATAGTCCTACAACGGCACATCATGCTGCCGGTATTGCTCACTCTTGGTGACTGTTTAAGTCACCCACATTTTGGACTGTGTCTAAGGCCCAGTCCCAGTTCTCCCAATTGGCCCTACCACTCTGTTTTGAGTGCTACTGCATAGGGTAGGTTGTCCCGTTTTGTTTGGGGGCTCAAGGAGTAGTGCTCATCTAGCCCTCTTGGTGGCCCTCCAAACACAGTGTTTTCAATTGCAGGGTGGTAGAACAAAATTCCCAGAATGCTTTGCAAACTGCCGCAGTTTAAATGTAAACATGTAACATGGTTGCCACTGGAGCGGGGAAAGAAGCCCATAAATTTAAGTATACCTTGGCAATAATCAGGTAAAAATGTAAATATCCATTGGGATAGGTGGGAAGTAGGTGCAAGGGGACATGTAATTTGAACATAATAACAAGCATTTCAGAAAAATCGCTAACTTATGCTATTTAAACCATTTATCAGTTACTTTGAACTAACTATTTCAAGGTTTATTCGTCCTGTTAGCAAACCAATGTTATGTCAACATATATTCATCAGCAGTTAGCAAATTCTACTTCAACCAGTGGTCAGTTATGTTTTGCCAACTATTTCAACATTTATTTGTTACTCTTAAATGTATCCACTAATTCTGACTGTTAGCTAGCTAATTCTGTTTCAACCACTTGTCAGTTACTCTTATCAAACTATCTCAACAGTTTATTAATTACTAACAGCTAACTAATGCTATTTCACCTGCTTATCAGCTACTTTTAGCTAACTGTTCTAAACATTATCCATTACTTTTAGCTAACCAATGCTAAACTGTTTATCTTGCTTCTTGGGCTTTTTCAAATTATTAATTTTGTCTTGTTCAGTCTTGCAATTTTGGTCAGATGATGACTTAACGAGTGGTGGCTCTGTTCTGAGGGGCCCACTACTCAGTCGAGGGACACTCCAAAGCTAGGCATAGGGCCAAAGTGGAGAATTGGGATTGGCCTAATATCTATGGGTTCTTTTTTTTACCCGTTGCAAATATGTTAATAGGCCAAATGATTAATCAAGAAAATTGACAACCAATTAACTAATTCATCAACAGACTTCCAAGTCCTTCTGGGAAGGATTTGCAAATATAAAACCGTAATGATTTAGAAATTCATTACAGTAATTGGCCTTGATTGCAGTTTGAGGTGTCCTTTCTGTTTTATTTATAACAGTGGTCTGGGGGGGAGTAGGAGATTTTAATTTGTTGCATTCCCCTGGATTCCTACTGGGGTAAATTGGCAGCAGGGCTCGTATACTGCATATCAGAGCTCCATCAACACTTCTATGGAACAACCCTGAGACTTGTCATTACAGTGAGGTTGGCAGGTTTGGTATCATCCTGCTGTACAGAGACCCAGTTCAGGTGCTCAATAATCGTTTCTGGCAACTAATATCTGGAGGAGCTACAAAGAAGTAATGGGCGAATAAACAAACTCCTCCAAAAATCAAATAAACCCATTTTACATTTCTGTAGATATATTGTGTAAATAAGACAGAATCACAGGAAGGTGCATTTTTTTTCCGGTGTACCCGTCTCTCTCGGCTAACCAAGCCCAGACCAGTGTGATACGAAACACACTGTCATTCCTCTTATCTCAAGCCATAAGTGTTAAATAAGTGTTTCACAAAATAAAAAGAAATATTCCTTGAATAAAAACAGCTTCCTCTCCATTCCATGCATTTCACTCCAAAAAATAAAGCAACAGTGAAAAATTCAAACCACCTTGGCCATCTCCATGTTGACCCCCTCTCTTCCTTCCTCCTCCATCTGTCTCCCACCATCTTTACCCCCTCCTCCTCTCCATCTGCCCCCGATGTCCTCCTCGGTTTCCTCTCGTCCTCCCTCACCTCTTCGCCCTTCTGTCGAGCCTCCTCCCCCTCCTCCCACATTCCAGATAATCTCGTTTACTTCTCGGCATCTCTAATTCCTTCTTTCCCTCCTTTTTTGTTCTCCCAGGGAAGCTTTACAGTGTTGCTGCTAATTAGCGCGGGTTAATGAACTTTATTTACTGTCATACAAATGTGTGTGTGTTGTGTGTGTGTGTGTGTGTGTGTGTGTGTGTGTGCGTGTGCATATACCCCTTCAGCATGTAGCTCTGGGCAGAGTGTGTATGTGTGTTTATGTGACGAGAATATTTTCCACGTGTGTGCATGTATGTGCATGTGTGGCGTATGCACGTAAAGGTGTAGGTGTAGTTTGCAAGGAGGGGATTACCTGAATGTATATTTCCATATTTGTGAGTGTGAGGCTTATTATTAGTGTGTTTGTGTGTGTGTGTGTGCACCCAGTTGTATTTGTTTTGCAGGGAGGAATGTATGTGCACAAGTGTGTGGGACAAAGTATCGTTGTGATTTATGAGATGGTCTTTATCTGCATGTGGTTGAGGCTGTGCGCATGTGTGCGCTGGCTGGTGTGTATGTGTGCATTCATATTCTATTGCAGCTGCACAGAGAGCAACGCTATGGTGTGTGACAGACAGAGCCATGTGTCATGGTGCTGGCGATGTTGTACACACTTGATGGGAAATTCAGCCAACAGTGTGCGATTTGATATGGCATGGCATGATACAGGCCATTACACACACACAGAGGCATCCATTGGCACACATTGCAAGCATGCTGACCCCCCCCCACCGATTTGTGCAAACACACACACACACACACACACACACACACTCTCATCAAATCTCATCAAACATACAGACAGGAAGGCATACATGTCCATCAAGCACAAACTCCTACAGTTACAGAAAGACATAAATATGTAGAAATGTGCTTAAAAATACATTAGATAAGTTGGACACATGAAGCAAACATGCAAACACATGCGCACAAAGTGCACAGAAGATGCATCACACACAAACACACACCACACACACACACACACACACACACACACACACACACACACACACACACACACACACCACACACACACACACACACACACACACAGAAGCCTCCCCCACATCATCAATCTATTCTATGCCCAGCTGTCCCCGACCACCACCCATCCCCCTGGGTCAGTGTGTGTATGTGTGTGTGTATATCTGAGTATATGTGTGTGTGTGTGCCCTTCTGCCCACCTCTACCCTCTACAAGCTCCCGACTCACTTCCTCTTTTTTTTTTTTATCCCTCTCTCATTCTCATTCCTGCCTTCCTTGACAAAAGATGCATATCCAAACCAGATATTTGAAAAATTGCCCACTGAATGAAAAAAAAAACCAAACATCTGCATTGTGAAACAAGTCTTTTTTTTTTATCAAGTAACAGCCTCCTCCCCTCTTCTTTTTGCACTGTGAGACAAACACTTCTCTGGCTTGTGAAGTGCAGAGCAGAGCGGGCAAAGCTTTTGTTTTCCGCCTGATTTTCGCAGCTTTGCAGCCTTTAATAGAGGAATGGCAGTTGTGATTCTCATTCTCTTGTCCTGTCGCCGTCATTTGGGGGCACTGAACAAATTACTTATAATCTTTTAGGGGTGTAGGGAGTGAAGGGGGGGGTTTGGGATTGGCCTGTGTATTTGGGATTTAAGCAGCCTCGCCTGCTGTCTTAGCACAAACAAACTCTTTAGCCCTTAGTTTTTCCTCCAGCCCGCCTTTTTTCTCAAGGCTGAAGGCTTGTGGGGGATTTGGGGGAGCCAAAAACAGCCCCCACCCATCTCCCATCAAGTACCCCCTCCAACCACCTCCAGCAAGCACCGACCCTGCCACCCCACCCTTCCTCTGCTGCCTGTCAAACATAGTTAGCTCAGAAGCTCCCCCTCCACTTCTTCGTCCTCATCCTCCACAAGCTACCCCCCCCCCACCAACACACACACACACACACACACGCATACACACCACTCCCATCGCAGCCCAGCAGTGTGTCTGCAGCAGCAGTGAGGCGCCAAGCCGGCCGCCCCACCCTGCCACTGGAACAGCGCTATGAGAAAGAAAAGAGAGCGCGGGGTGAGGGTTGGGGGAGGAGGGAGGAGGGAGAGAGGTTCAGCTTGCAGAAAAGGGCAGCAGCATCACTGCTGACAAAAGAAAAAGAATAATGATTTGCCAGGAAAGAGAAAGACAGAGAGAGCTGGGGCAGCAAGAGAGAGCAAGGGAGAGAGAGAGATGGGGAAAAGCACAGGGGAAAAAACAGAGGGGAAGAGAATGAAAGAGGAAAAAAGAGAGAGAGTGAGAGGTGAGCGAAGGACATGGCAGAAATAAGCATATATAGATAGATGAGACCAATGAGGAGAGATGACAGGGTGACTTAGAAAAGGGGCAAAAAGACTGAAAGAGCATAAAAAAAAAAACAATGACAGCGAGACGGAGGGAAGTGGAGCAGAGTGGAGAGACAGAAAGTCAAACGGGAGACGGAGGGATGGAAAGATTAAAAAAGAACAGAATAAGGGATGTGGAAGTGGTGAGGGAGAGAGAAAGAGCAACAGTGAGAGCTGATATGAGTTAAGAGATTTTTTTCAAGCCTATACAATAAGCATGCTGAAAGAGTAATCGCTCCATGTTATCATTCAATGCTCCTCTCCAGACATGTCTGAAGTGATTTCTCTCTGAGGTGACTTCATTGTAAGAGATGGGGAAACAAATCTACCATCCTCGTTCTTAAGTTCAGCCGGTTAATGTAACGCTCCAGCTGTCTGAGTTAGTCAAACCAAGTGGGTATCTACAAAAGTTAGCCTCTATTGCACACAGTTCCCTCATTGTGTCTCCTCAGAGAATTCCCTTGTGTGAATTTGTGAATCCTAGGATGGTGAAGGAATGCCCCACTCCTCTTGCTTAAATCTAACCAATCTAATCAATGAAGACAGCACGCAGCTGCCATTCATAGGGAGTGTAGGGCAGGTCTGGCCGCATTATGAACTGACGCCACCCACCCACGTCAGAGCGACTTCAGAATAAGGAAGGGCTGGTTTTTAGCACAGCTAAGGTACAACATTAATATAGGCAGGATCTGCATAGCCCCGTATCCTTGGAATTTCTTTCACACTGGAGAATCTGCACCATGTGATTACATTCAGTGCCAATGCCAGCATGCCCTATCTGTGGTGAGATGGAAAGGATGGGTTTCTGGCTTTCATACAGGAGACCAGGGAGAGAGAATTTTAAAAAACAGCTGGCAATGAATGTAACTCAGGTTTTTGCAAAATCATCCATCAGCGCACTTGTCCGGTGATAAGAGTTGCTCTGCATTATCATCTGATTTTCTGGCCCTGTCTTGTAGAGAGCTTTTTGGCTGGACAACACACCGGTAATAAACATTCACACAACTGTCAGGATGCAGTCACTCACTTGATTTGGTCAGCTAAGACTGCTGAAGCTGCCTGTTAACTTGAAAGACACTTTGGAAAGTATTTTCGCACAGTGCGAGGACTTGATTTTACAGCAACCACGAATTTCTTCATCACAGTCTTGAGAAATCTCAATCTATACTTTAATGTCAGACGTGCCTTATTTGGTCGCTAATCATACTGAAACCCATTAATCAGCTCGTGTTTGTTACATCATAATTAGCTCTATAATCATCTCTCTGTAAGTGTTTTGATACATTCCTCGTATTGCACTGTAGAGCGCTGTGGTAAAATTGTTCATTATTTGACAGCTGTGCCAGCTAAGCTTCTTTTAAAAAAATGAACCAATTGGACACAGACAGATGGAGAGACAGAGATGTGTTTTGATTTCAAAGGGAAGAGCCCTTCACTGCACCAGTTCGCACGCACGGTTCCAAAAAACCTCACCAACCAGAAATCACCATTAGATTAAAGAAAAAAAAGTTAACCTGGCTTTATCTGTCCATCTGTACACCCACCCACCCACACACACACACACACACACACAGAGGAAGATAAAGAGAGTGAGATCTTTAATGCCTTGGCAAATGCACTGACTGCCCCTGCCAATAGGCCACTTAAAGAAATGAGTAGTCAATTACCAGAAGTCTGCCCTTTTGACTAAGATCATCACTGGACCCTCTAAGGGCCCTCAGAACCTGCACTCTCTCGCTCTGTCTTTGGCTCATCTCTCTCTCTCTCTCCCCCCCTCTCCCCCTCTCCCCCCCCCCCCCCCCCCCCCCCCCCCCCCCCCCCCCCCCCCCCCCCCCCCCTCCTCTCTGTCTCTCTCTCTCTCTCTCTCTCTCTCTCTGTGTCTCTCTCTCTCTGGCTTATGCTGTCTTTCTCTCTACGTACTGACAACACCCATTTTTCACAATAGCAATAACAAGAAGCCCGGAAAAGTTTCTGATCTGTGATGGGAAACACAGAGCACAATTAGGCAGTCTCACACACACACACACACACACACACACACACACACACACACACACACACACACACACACACACTCTTATATAAGCATGAAATGGACGTGTTCGCTGGGTGTTAATTTAATACTATTGTTCATATTTCAGTGGAATCATATCATGATGATGATACTGTTTCTCCAAATCCACTTATCTAGATGAATGAGTCTGAACAAACTGTGATTAAAAACTAACAAAATTAATTACTGAAGTTTTTGTTTTACATGTAAGAGTTGTGTTTGGTGTAAGCGTGAAAGTAGAAAAATCAGATAGTTTCCCATGTGAGTTTGCATAATTAACTGCATCATACATACACTTTATGCCAAAGGTATGTGGTAAACCTCGTGTAGTTTGGGGATGTTCTTCATGGTTAGTTCTAACTCATGTAAATTTCAATGCTGCAGTGTACAATGCAATTTAAGACAATAGTATGATTTCAACAGTTTGAGAAGGGCCTTTTCCTGTCTAAACATGGCAATCCCTTTGTGCACAAAGTAAGGTCAAGTCCTTAGACTTCACTTAGTGCCCAACATCAGTGCTCAACCTCACTAATGCTCTTGTGGCTCAATGGGAGTAAAGCCCTGCAGCCAGGTTCTAGTATCTTTTCGAAAGCCTTCCAGGAAGACCGGAGGATGTTACAGCAGCAGATTACTGCTCATGGTTTTGGAATGACAAGTTCAACAATTACATACTAGAGTAATGTTTGTGTCCATGTACTTTTGGCCATGAAGTGTATATACACATTTGTTTTGTAAAATATTCGAATACTAGCACTCTGATATCGTTTTTAACCATAAAGACAAGCTGTATTCGTAACAGAAGACACATAAGAACACACAATGTTCCACAAAGTACATCACAGATATTCAACTTGCTGTGCCCGGGGGCCACTTTTGGAAAATGACAGGAGGCCAGGGGCCAGATAATGAGCAAACATTAATAATAAATAATTACCATGGACCTCTGCCTGGAAGTCAGGGGAATCCTCCCCTGGCATTTTTTATTTTTATATAAACAAGCTTGATTTTTATGCTTTTTATGCATGCTGGCACCTTTACATTAAAAGCACAAAGTGGAAATCAATTTATCTTCTCTATGAATAAGAAAATGCTCAGCAGGCCAGCCATGAGGGTATCATAGGCAAAAGTCCCACAACCGAAACAAGTACCAAATCAAAGTACTATTAACTTTAGCATAGTTTGCATAACACACTTATTATATATTTACATTATTGTTTCATACGTATCATCTAATTATACTGATGGAGAATTACACATCATGGATTAACTTTAGGAAAGCATTAGCATTAGCCCTACAACATTTTCCCTTTAAAGACCTAAAGTCCATAACCCCTTCACTTCTCTAGCTGGTTCTGTTTTTGCATTTGCGCAACCTGGTATGGGTTGCCTAAGTTGAGCAAGTCCACAGAATCTAAACCACCCTTGAGGCAGATGTGGATAGTCCACCATAGTCCTTGTGGGGCACTCGTGGTAATTTTGGTCCATATAGGGCAATGGTTTTATCAGGGTGACATGTTGGGTACACTGATCTTGGACCATCACCCAGTAGGTGTCAGTATGTCTCTTCCACGCCGGCCCTTCGACCTCTTAGGCCTTACAGCAGAAGTATCCAAGTCTTTGCCCCAAGTCATTACTCCATAATTACACCACTGCAATGGTTTCTCCTTTACCATAATTCCTCCACTTCCTCCATCTCCAGGTCCACATACACACTCTCTCACACACACCTATCCAGTCATAAAACCTTCTGATAAAAGCAGAGACTTATACATCAGGCACAAGAAGAATAGGGCTCTCGATGCCCGCGGAAGGGCCAAGATTAGGAAAAGAGGAAATAGTCCTAAAGCTTTAATAGAAGAGAGAGAATGTGGAGGATGAAGAAAGCGAGGGAATGAGGGAGGAGGGAGAGAGAGAGAGGAGAGAGAGAGAGAGAGAGAGAGAGAGAAAGGAGAGAGAGAGAGAGAGAGAGAGAGAGAGAGAGAGAGAGAGGGTGAGCCAGTGAGCCAGGGGTGACAAGGGAGATATGCTTCAAATTAAATCATTTGGAACAAAAGAGGATTGTTGCCAAGCAACCCAGCCAGAACGAGGTTACCAGGGCAACCGGGGTGACCCGAAGCTTGACCTAAGAAATGGAGTCGCCCTTGTCGTCCATTGGCACACGCACACATGGAAACACACGTCCACCTTCCTCTCTCAATTGCTTTCAAGGCCCGTCCAACACACGCAGACAGACAGCAGGTTTCTTCTGGAAAAAGCCGTACACAACTGAAATGTCATCCTGTGGCATAAACAAAAAGCAGGGCTTTCAGTCAAGAGGGGTTTTTTAAAAATTGAGAGGGGATGAGGTCAGGTGGCTAATGGATGACGTTAGCCAAAATCAACAGCTAGTGAAGCATAACACATAAACTGTCCAATGTCCAAGATGAGTTTGTAAAATAAATAAACAGAGCTGTATTTTTCAGAGGGTTTTGGCAGCTCTGTCAGTACACAAACACTGTATTGAAATGATGGACGGATCCCAGATTCTCCTTTAGTAAGGAAGAGGATGCACAGTCCTCATTTGAGGAAATATTTCAGAGGTTTTCATTAGAGGGCGTTTGCATTGAAATAGCATAGCACTGATTTTTGCAATGAACAAAAGGAGGACACATAGACCTACAGAGACCTACTGGTACTGGTATTACGAAGCCAATACAGATATTTAAGGGTTGACAACCCCTTAAAGTACAGTTTACAACCTTTTGTTCTTTCATTCTTCAAACAATTTCTTCCGTCATTTTTTTTTGTGTGCAACACCATGAATGCCTTTGAAGAGAGACGAAAAGTGTGTGCACCTTTATCCCCATTTGTACGATTCATCACCTCAAGACTACAAAAGACACAAAGCTCTTGGAGACAGATCGTCAGTGTGATGCAGCCAAGAGCAAGCTCTAATTAATGGCTTTTTGACCTACTTTTGAGGGTTGCCATTTGAAAAAGGTCAACACTTTTACCTTTAGATGTTGTCGGACAACATGTTGTGCGGTTTCAGTTTCAGCTATAACTGCTTCAATCACCTTTCTTCATGACTGCTGTCAGTGCAGATTTGATCAGAAATCCTGTTCAATTATTTTAGAAATCAGTCCAGCATGCAGTCTTTTAAGACTTTGTGTTGTTTTCCCTGCACAATTAGAAACCAGTCCTGATAGTCGTACTGCAAACTGTGATACTCGCAGGTGCTACTGAAGTCAGTTTCTTTGGTATCATGTCAACTCTCCTGCTTGGCTGCTTCCACTTGAAATCACAAATAAACGAGTTCTCTCTTCTCATCGTGTAATTGTTGCCGCGTTACATGAGACTGGATGTTCTGCTGGATGTTTTGTTTCAGGCAGACCTCCTTCCTTTCTTCTCCTTTCTGTGTCTCTGACTGCTCAGCAACATGACATGAAAGGACAAAGAGTGTTTTGGAAGTGTGTGGGTGTGTGTGTGTGTGTGTGTGTGTGTGATGGCAGGGAGTGTGTGAGGGAGTGAGTGTATGTTTGTGTGTCTCCCTGGAAATAGCACAGATAGACAATGCAGGGCTGAGAGAAGGAGAAATCTTAATGTGGACCAAAGTTTGGGAGTAGAGATTGTGCGTGTGTGTGTGTGTGTGTGTATGTACAGGATGTGTTTCCCCTTAACTGAAAGTGAGTGTTTGTCAGTGTATTGGAATGCTCTCCTCTTTGTATCTAGGTTTGTCTCTTCTCTCCAGGGACCACTTTGAGAATGCGTGCATCCGACAGTGTGTGTGTGTGTGTGTGTGTGTGTGTGTGTGTGTGTGTGTGGCCACGTAAACCCCCTTCTCTTTCCCCATACTGTCTCCAGCAATGTGTGTATGACTTGTAACGACGAACGGCCACTAACGAATGCAACCTTTCAGGCGGCCCCCACAGTTTGTCACTCCCAATCAAGACAATGGAGATCAATGGAACAGCAAAGCGAGGGAAAGGAAGATGAAGAAAATGAGGAAGATGAGGAGGGGCAGGGGGGCTCGTTGCCTCTAACAATAGCAGCACAGACACAGGCAGTGAAACAATAAAAGGCTGGACAGTGCCGCTGTTATCTGTGCGCACGCTGAGTGGCGTGGCGGCTCCAGACATCGTTAGGGCGCCCCTCGTGGGCTAATTGACTAATTAGGGTCACTCCACATGGTCTTAACTGTCATGGCCCACGACATCCGACTACGAGCGCGGGCCTGTGACCATCTGGTGACCCACTTGACATGAGAGATGAACTATAAAAGCAGGACATTGTTGTATATGGTGCAAACACTCGATGCAGATGTACAATGGCCTGAAATGTGCAAATCATAATTTGAATATCTTGTCGGATTCACTCTGATTAATTAAGCGCCACTGAATCACGGTACAGTCAAATAAATATCATAAATATCATTTTACTAGACATCTCCTGGAAGCTCCATCAATGACCCCTAGGCCCTAATGATTTAAAAAATACCAGCACAGTAGTGTACAGCGCACTCATACACACCTACACACACTATAAATACATCTCAGGCCGGGATAATGCACAGAAGCGTTGTTACAGTAAATATAGTGAATAGGTGGGTAAAAAATGAATTCCAGTTAGTGTCAATCATAAGACAAGGCATTACTTATGTAACCTATCATCTTCTGTGAGTTCAGAAAAATCCCTCTTTTATTCCTTAAAAGACTTAATGTGACTGACATCCATTTGATACAACTAACTGTAATTTATTCAAACAATGTATTCAAACTGAATTTGTCACTGCTCAGTATTTCTATGGAAATTTTATTCTTGCCAGGGCGGAAAAAGCCTTCTGAAACATCACTTAGACCATTACAGAACACTAAACGTCATTTCCGAACGATAAAAACTCTTAGCAGCTCCCTAAGATCAGTCCACTCATTACTCTGATACATTGGTAAGCCAAAGTCTGGGATATAATAGGCCCTTAAACGGAAAAATAATTCTGAAAACACAAAACAGAAGGAATCAATGCTCAAGAACAACATTTTGTTGCAAGTATTCCAGGCTGTTTTGTTGCAGCTGTGGACCAGGAGGAACCATCATTTAGGCAGCAGCATAATGATCTGATGTCTGGAATAAAAAAGGCAAATACCAGCCAGATATATCATCCAGTCCCTAATGTGTGCTATAAATTCATATCATAAAAGGTATATGTCAAACTAAAAAGCCAGGTAAACACCAAACACCCTCCGATATATCTTCATGCACGCAAGCACAGATGCATGATGGATGTACAGTAGACTGTGCAGATGTGTGTGCACTGTACCATCAATGTCATTTGAAAAACTCATGTCATCCAAGCTAAAACTGTCAGGAACTATGAAAAATCGCCTACTTTTTATTAGATTTACCACCACAGGCTTTAAAGCACTGTATATCTGATGGGTTTTGTAGAAGTTTCTCTAGAATTTTCTGCCTTTGTCCACCACTTCCCATGTGTCTGAGGTGTTGTACTTTTCAAGGTTTTCAAGCAAAAACCTTCAGAATAGCTCCAGTGTTCATTGTCATAGACTCTGCATGTTTCTGAAGTCTACCGGAAGGATGAAAGGCTTTCTTTTGTGAGACTTTTCCCTCATTTGGTGTTTTGATGATGGTGGTGGAGAGCTCTGTCGAGCCTTTTAATTGGGTTGGTAGGTGGTAACTGTAAAGGCCATAACATTTGATGCCTTTTCATTCTAATCAAATCATTCACTGAGCCTATGTATGAAGCATCCACATTCGTTGCGTGTCCGCATTTATTGGTGATTTTCCTCTAATTTGTTGCCATATAAACGACAAAATATGTCATATGTCATTTGTGATTTGACGCCCCTATCGACAGAACAACATAATTTGTTCCCCAACTGTTAACATGTTTGTCATTTTAGAACACTTCCTAAAAGAAGTGATTGTGTCATTTCTCTAGCGAGGACAGTCTCAAAGGAAGCTATCCAACAAATAGACTGAAAGGGTTGACTGTGTGCAGGAGTTTATTCCTTGTTTATTCTCTTATGTAGCTCCCAACACAGGTTTGCAAAGATTATTTGTTGTAAAAGTAAAAGTTTCAAAGGAGCATGAAAACCTTCTGCAGCAATCACAATCTGAGTGAAAGGATTCGTTGTGAACTGAATAAAAGAAATATGTTCTGACTTACGTCTCGTGGTATCTATCGGGATGTTCCAAGGATCCTATGTTTCCAAGAGCCTGGTCGAGCCTTGTGTGGAGTTTTGATCATGTGTCTCTTGTCTTGATATAAACAAACATTGTAAGACATTGGTAAGGGCTATCTTTGCAGTTCAAATTGAAAAAAAAATCGAAGGGAGATGGGCATTTCAAATGCAGTTTGAATGGTAAAAATCCATTGAGCCACTGTGGGGATATCAATATCTGAAGTCAAGAAAACGTTTTTTTCAAATTTGAGGGCGTAGGTTTCAAAGAGTATAACATCAGTAGGCTACAAGCTGTAGGAGTGTGATTTCATCATTTTGACCAAGGGAAAAACATTGCCAAAAACACAAAAACCCTTTGAAGGCCTCTAAAATGTGTCGTATTGAGAGGATACTGAATTGGGGAACGTAGGACCTGGATACATGGGTCCATGAGTCCATAGTAGCATAGACAATAGGGTTAGGAACCTAAACCCAATTTTTCCATCGGATTTTGGATCAATGCAGAAAATTTTTGAAGCCTAAATGCAGTTGTCATTAGTAAAAAGCTAATGCTAAGCTATAAGGAACCACCACTGCCCTGCCACCACTACAAGGCTGTAGCGTAAAGCCGTGCTCGGCGCAATTTGGTATGATGATGTTCTGTAGTCTAATTTCGCCACTCGTTAGCCTTTTTTGAGACACAAAAGCTTCAAAGTTCGGGAGTGGGACATTTACTGACACATATTTGATGTCGTAGAACAAACCTTGAAAGTCTCTTCCGCTAGTGTTAACTACAGACCTTAATTCATGCATCTAACCAAAAACTCATTAAAAAAAAACACACTGCGTTTGAGACAAGGGAACCGGAGATGCTGAAATGCTAACAGTTTTCTGGGTTTTAGGACTTATTTCTGGGGTTCCCATTCTGTTTCCCCTTTATAAATTTGGACACATCTGCAGGTCTGTGAATGCAGCGCTGGCAGAGCTCTTCATGAGATCTCCTTTTTTTTTTCTCAGCACCAGTCTGTGAGCTGACCAAAAAGTACATTATCTGCACCAGATAATCGTTTCATCCCAATATTCGACTCAGCTCGCATACTTATTTTTTAAAGCAATGGTTAAGGAACAATTTAGGCGGTACTTTTTCAAAGTATTGTTTTAGCACCGGTATCAGGAAAAAAAACAAAAAAACAATACCCAACCCTAATTGATACACTACTGGATCTAACCGTTCAGATGGTTATGTTTTTATTCCTCCTGTTTCAAGACATCCATCTGTGAGATTTTTGCTGCCACTTCAGTTCAGTAGAATGAGATGGAATTTTGTTTGTGGTGCTGAGAAATTCAGTGACAAATTCTTTGGAATAAAATCATTCCACTGAAAACTGTCCACAGTCAGGCCTGTGGATTATCCAGAGAAATGGGGATATTATTCTAGACTCAGGACACACATGTGCATTTTGATTTTTGAATGCTGTGAGCACCAAAAATGAAATTTCATTTACCTCCATTGTACTCAAGAAAACCACACAAAACCATAGCAAAAAATAACACTATCCACATGGCTCGATACCAGTCAGGAAATGTGTTTGAGAACCTTTCACACAATAGTGACAATATACTTAAGTGCACACAGTGTAAACAGCCAGTGCACAGGCTTTGCAGACACACCATGAGTAGTTCTCTGGGCTGAGCTACTGTACAGCAGCACATTACTATGATATACTTATGCTCTCCATTCATACTCTCAGTCATGACGCTGAATCTTATTTAATGTCACAAGGCACATTTGCCTGGAGTGGAGCCCTACAAGCTCAGCTCGGAGAGAAAAGGACTGAAGTCATCTTTCTTTTCCTGCTGTCTCCCTCTGTTTCTGCTCCCTCGGTCTTGCTCTCTCTCCCTCTGTATCTCTCTATCTGCTTCTGTACTGTGATCGCACCCACCTCCCTCCCCCATCCCCTCTCTCTTCCCCTCACTCTGTCTCTCTCCATCTATGCCTCTCCACCTCTCTCTCTTCCCCTCTGCAGTCGGTGAATTCCCTCGGGTTCGACAGCGGGAGACTATTACACTCACAGACGGATTCGCTCTCCTCCAATTTCTCTCTGTCCTCTTCCTCCCAGCTCTCCCCCTCTTTCATCATCCCCCTCTTCCTCCTCCTCCTTCACTGCTCCTCCTGTGCTCTCAAGCCTCTATCCCCTCTTATTCACTCCCTCCATCCCTGTGAGCTTGTGTATGTGTACGTGCGTTTTTGTGCATGCATGCTCAGGTCTTCCAAGCCTCCCTTCTCCCCTTCTCTCCCCTCCTTCTCTTTCTCCCTCTCCTCCTCCTTTTCTTCAGTCAATATAATTGGCATCGCAGGAGTGCTCCCTGCAGAGTATGCTAAAACAGCAAGCACAAAAACAGAGGGAGAGCAGACAAGGAGGCAGGAAGGGAGAGCGATGTGGATAAAGGCAAGAAGACGAAGAGAAAGCGAGAGGGGAGGACAGGGTAGCAGAGAGCTTGGAAGAGGGAAGAGGATGATGTGAGGGAAAGGGCCTTAAAAGTGAGAAGAGGGGAGGAGATATAAATATAGAAAATAGAGGGGAGTAAAGAAAGATAAGAAGAGGAAAAAGGCATGGAGAAAGAAAAATGGCAAAAAAGTGACTGAGCAAAAAAAAGGAGGAAAGACTTGAGAGGAAAGAGGGAAATGAGGAGAAAGTAAGATTGGATAGAGGGAAAGAAAACAAGGCAGAAAAGATAATATGGGGATGAGAAGGGAAATAAAAAATAAAGCAGGAAAGGAGGGATGAGAGCTTTAAAAAGACACAAAAAACTGCGAAAAAGTGGAAACAAAGAGGCCAAAAATAAAAGAAATTGGGAGAGATACAAAATGGGGAAAAAACAAGAGGACAAGAGACAAACACAAAGAGAAAGAGAGGAAAATTAAGAGAGGAGTGGAGAAAGGAGGACACGTCCACAAGCAGATGCAGGGAAGATAAGACAAAGGGCGACAGAGAGAAGTAAATGAGGAAGAAAAATAGGAGAGAAGAGTCTTGAAAATAGCAATCAGCAACCAGAGAAACCAGAGCGTGTCCATTCAGAAACCAGCCAGCCACTCAAGGCAAATTCAGCCATATATCTCCTCCTGACTAGACACACAAATGCCAAACCACATTAGACTGCAAGACAACCATCCTGAAATAACCCAGACCTCGGTCGCAACAGCACTTTCTCTCTCTCTCTGTCTCTGCCTCCGCAGGCTCTCTGCAGGTTTCAGAAAGAATAACTTAAGATTTTTTTTTAAGTAATAGGCAATATTTTAATGTAAAAGTGCATGTCTTACTGGCCTTAATCACACAGTCTTCGATTCAGCAAAGAAGAGCATCCAGCTATTGAGACCTTCAACATTTGTCCTAATTAGCCAACATGATGTCAGTGGCAAGAAATGTTCTTGGCAAACTGCACATTAATCAAACCTCAAGTGCAAGAAACAAACGCCAGCAAGATGCTAGTGAGTGTCCTGCCCAGTGAAAACAAGCTGACCAGCCACCTGCCTGCTCACCAAGACACTCATTTGGCAGAAACACAGGTCAACGGAGTGCAAAGACTACTGACATTTCAGTACCTACATTGCCGAAGATTACTAAGTCACCTGACTTTTGGCTAATGAGAGTCTCGCTAACGAGCTAATGAATCTCCTGCTGCCACTTGGGGGTTGCTGAAATGAAATGTTGCCTTGTGCAGTCTAAATGTGACATGTGTAGGGCTGCAACTAACCTTTGTTTTTATTATTATTAATCCATCAGTAATTTTTTGATTAGTCAATCACTCATGGAGACAAATGAAGACAAATGGCCGTAACAAGAACACGTCAGGGCCTCAAAATTGCGAACAACATCCCAAAACTCCAAGGTGTTGAATATCCTCTCTCTCTTCCTCCATCCCTGTCTATTTCTCTCTCGACAAAATGCTATGCACAAATGTCCTACGTCATGTACCTGCAACCTTGTGGCACTTTTGTCAGCAGTAACATGGAAATGAACGTTTCCTCATTTATTCCTCAAGGTTTCTCCTACCGTGGCTTGAATTGCACCTCATCTGTACATTGCTCAGGACTAGAGCTTTAACGATTTGTTCTTTAAAACAAAATAAATTGACGACTATTTTGAGGGATGCACAATATTGGATTTTTTGCCATTATATTATTGCCTGATAGGTCGATATAAAAACAATTCATTTAGTACAGCGGTACCTCCAGCTACAATAAGTAACATCAGGACCACATTTGGTCATGATGATGTACACAAACTCAAAGTTGAATCAGCATTCCCAACATTATCACGGCTGGTAAAAACAAAGGGAGACAGGATGGCTGTTAAAAAAACCAAAATGCATAGCATATGGGTCACACACTGAGAAGTAAATCATAGAAGGGTGTTCTCAAGTGAGCAAATGTACGAGCTTCTACAAGGATCAGCAGCAGGCCTTCTGCACATGGACCATGTTCGTCTGGAGAAAAAGCCTGCGCTCAGGCTATCTCAGCAGGAGGAAAAATTGCATTGTGTGAACTGAATTGCATCACTAAGTTGATTCTATTCCCTAACGTTAACTAGTGCAATGATATATCACATATATGCTATGTCCAATGAAAAATTATGTAAACGATATGACACCATGGAAAAGACAATGTATAGAGTTGCAGAACAGAAATGGTAATACGACTCAAATGCAACAAATAAATCAACATGTATAAATGAATCACTATTTGCATTCTTCATCAATTTAAGTCCAAACAAATTATGTCTGCACAAGATACATTAAGCTAAAAATCTGGATCACTAATACGCGTGTTTCATCATCTCTCTGTGTTGTTAGCAATATCCTGATATCCTGCAAAATCTGACTTGATAGGATACTACAGCGCAGGGGCCCTTAGAGGCTGACAATCTTCCTGGTAATAGTGTCATTTGTTTGCGATAATTACTTTATTGTCACAATGTGGCGAGGGTTTACAGATCTTACAATGCTACAAATAGAACGTTATAAACCTGCCAAAAGCAACTTATTTGCGATTCAGAACAGCTAATAAAAATTCTGAAATTATGAATGGCCAGTGTAACAAAAAGGACAACATGAAATTATTTGTTAAGGAACATGAAGTCCAATTTTGTTTACTAAAGCAGAAATTATGAATAAAACATTACGCAGTCTATTGTAGTGCTAACCCTGGCCTGCTCCAAAATAATCTAAGAGGAGACATGCAGGACAAAGAAACTTATCATAGAGTGGTGGAAAAATAAGACCTCTAATACAGACATTTCACACTTTTCAAGGCCTTAAATTTAGATTAATTTTAAGGCTTTTACAATTTTAAAGACCCGTGGATGCTCTCTGTTGCTCTGTTTTTCTTATTTCTCCTCTGTCTCCTCTGCTTCTCTCCCTCTCTTTGTGTGTCTCTTCCCCTCCCTGCCTCTATCTAATCTTGCTTTCTGAAGCCACGGAGGCAAAAAAAAGAGAAGAGGACAGACTCTATTCTATTCAAATCCAAAGCCGGGAGAGCAGACTCAAATCCAACCCAATCGCATTTATAGCCGGGTTCCGCTCCAAATGGTAATTTGTCGACTGTCTATTGGCTTGGGCGCGGGGGCTCCCTGTGATTGACACCCCGACTACAACACAGCTGAGACAGGATGTAGGGAAGGAGAAGATGCTGACATCATGTTGCTGTGATGATTTCCCTTTTCCGCAATTACTTGTCTTATGATCATTTTAGAGTATTTAACTTGCTGGTTCTTTAGATTCACTATAGCCTTTATAAAATAGGGTTCTCAATTACCGTACCTGCTAGAAGCAAGCAAGCACTAATGAGCAACTGATGTCTGTTTCTGACAGTTAAATCATCCCAGGGTTTCCCACACATTCATTTATTTGTGGCAGCTCGCCACAATTCAAACATCTGCCGCCACAAATTGATTTTATATTTTTGGAGCTGGACCATTCATTAGGACCACTACTGGGATATACCAATTAGTTTTTCATTGTCGGGATGCAGGATATTGGATTTTTTTTAACCGATATCCGATGTGCTGATACATAAAAACTAATTTAGCCGATAACCAATACGAACATTAGTATTTCCAAATAATTCAATTCAATTCAATTGATCATTGAGTCTCCTCTGTAGTGGAATTAACAACATGTCATACATACTCTTACTCTGATGGCCCACCAGCAGATGGAGACATGAAATACAGTGCTTATCAATGTATGTAATGTTCATTCATTGTGCAAATTAAGAAAAAGCATGTTGGCGGATTCAGATAGTTAATTTTAATGTTAATATCAGCCGATACTGATGATGCGCTGATATTATCGTGCATCCCTAACTCATAGCACCACATTCTTGGAGTGCAGTACTCTGGGCACAGGTGGAGCAGCAGAACATCAGGCACAGTGAAAGAGAAACTTATCAGTTCATTGAACTGGGTCTGCTTTCACTCCCTCAGTGGCAATTTTGCCCCTCTTCTACCGATCTGATGATCTCTCACTGGATTGGCAGATTGATTATCCACTATGCGACTCACAAACTGCTCCACCTGAGCAGTGGAGTTTTTTCTACCGCCCATTGTCACCTACCCCTACACATAAATTAATTCTGTGGGAAACACTGCATCCAGATCACAGTACAGACAATCACAGGAATCATAGCTTACCATTTGACCACTAAGATGTTTGAAGCTGAGCTGAAGGCTCTTGGATGACAGGAGACATGTCAAAGTTCAGCTTACTTAAAATATGCCACTGTTGGATAGGAATTACTGTCATTTAAGAAAGCAAAGACAGCTGTTTCCCAAAAGACTGACATCCTCAACTGGCCTTTACAACTCAAATCTTGCATAAAATCTGCTGCATGGCTATATCTCTCTGTGGATAGATCCCTGCACAAACACTGTCATGGTTAGGGATTCCCCCTCGGGCCACCAGTGCTCAAAAATGTATGCAGCCATGGTGCCGCTTTGGGAGAAAGTCAGCCAACAAATGGCAGGTGTTGCATTACCATTCTGTTGCTTGTTTTTAATGGACTTACTTTTGTGCCAGTGAAGACATCTGTGACTTTACTTTGAAACCGCTGTATAAATAGTTATTTTATTCTACTGTCTATCACGTCTGGCACTCTGAATTATTAATATTTAGCTTAGTTGTATCCAAGTGAAGCTTTAAAAGGTCCTATTCCAGTGTGTTTTCAAAAATGAAAGAATAATATGCATGATGTTTGTCAAATAAATGCATGTTGTTTTTTTTCTCCTCCCTACAGTGAGGTGCTTTTCAAATAGAGTGCATGTCGCTTTGTTAATCGGGTATTTGTGTGCGAGCATTTGCACATCTCAGCATGTGTTTCTATAAACAGAAAGAAGCTAATGAGAATATTAAATGGTATTTATGAATAGTTAATGGGCTATTTGTTCTATTGGCATCTCTGTGTGTCACTAAATGACCCAACATACAATAAATTGCTTGTATAAATGTTTAATGGTGTCTCACTGATTAGTGTTCTGTTCCCAGGTATTTTTTGATTGAAACTGAAGATGTCAAGCTTGATTCAGGCGACGCTTTCAGTTTTCATTTCAAACCATGCGACATTAAATTCGAGGAAGTTAAGTGATTGAGCTCTGACAGGAAATCTGACATTTTAATCGCGGTAGTTTATTTTGGATGAACCAGATTTGATGATCGACAATTAAGCAATATAGCGGCGTTGTCTTCTTCTGTTTCTGTTGTCAGTCCTTCACTATGGTAACATGTCCCCTGTAACCACTGGTATTTGTGTCTACATAAGCGGTGACAGCCCTGTATTGTTTAGGGACTGTGTGCCAGTCAGTTTATGACATGCTGGCTGGAGCTAATCGGAAACTGCCAGTGAAAATGATTGGATTTTTGAAGATGGAATTACTGCACTTCTTAACATGTCGGCCATTTAGCTGATGCTCTAAGGCCGAGCCAAGCACAATGACCGAGCAGATAGTGGAGTCCAGTGTCTCAGGCCAATATATTCACACGTTAACAGGACACATGGTTACAGTGGGGCTTACACGTTTGACATTTCAGTTACTGTGTTATCTCACCCAGAATTTTACACTGTAAAAAAATGCTAAAATAAAATGGTAATATACTGTTTTTCCAAACTACAGTAAAACAATGTAAATCTTGATGCCTTTTGGAGCCAAAAAGAAACACTTAACATAAACAGTAGGCTGCTATATGATTTACAGCATTAGCAGTATTTTTCATTTTACCAAAAGTTGGCATTATGGAGGGACATAAACCACATGCAACCATCAAGAATCATCATATTTCACTCAGGTTAACTACAGTATTACACTGAAAACCTCACATTAGCTAGTACTGCTGCTAGTACTGTCACAGTGTAGACTTGAGACTTGACGTAGATTTGACTGCTGTGAGACTTGACTTCATTCTCTAAATACTGACTAACTGCATTTTAGCAAAAACATTCTCAAGTCTACATTTTTGGCTGAGTAAAATGCAACAACTATAGCATTTACCTGGCTGTTTCATTTTACCTCTATAATAATAATAACTAATGACTATTTACATTGTTGAATCATTTGCTGATTTTTTTTCACAATGACTTTCTTGGTCTATAAAATCTTTCCCAAAGCACAGTTATATCCTCAAATTTACCATCACGTAGGTCACAGAAAAAGAAACAAATCCTCATGACTGAGAAGCTAAAACCAGAGATTATTGACAATCTTAACTCAAAAAAATGACTTAAACAACTACTCAGTTATCAAGTAAATTAATTTTATGTTGTTCATTGATCGATAAATTGACTAATAGTTTTAGCTCTGGAATTAATAAGCCTTTATAAGGTATGATGTGCATAGTCGCAGAGCTTGAATATCCACCTATGCATTAAAGGACTTGGTTTTAGCTATTTATAAAGATACTGTTAACATGGCTCTTATAAAAGAAAATGTTGTGTTGACGGTTGGCTTTCAGACCTGCTAGTCTTGTGTGTTGATTTTCAATTTGTTTATCAAGACTTGAACTTGACTTTGATTGGTCCTCAAGGACTTGGAAATTTACTAAAAACAATCTTTGACCTAAATACTCAACCTGCCTCCAACCACTGAAATCAAACTCTTTGCATCTTTAGCAAATGTCCTTGATTGCAAAGTTTACTTTTTGACTAAATACATTTTCCAAATCATGATATTTTATACTGAATTCAAATTTACAGTTAGACTTCAAATGGATTCGATTCTGCAGCGGGTATGTGTCAATGTACACCATTTTTCTATTGAATTCTTAAAATAGGATCTCCTTTAACTTCAGCACAATATGGGTGCTAGGTCATGTCACATTGCTATGGTTTTCATGTTTGCTCCATCGAGGTGTAACACACAATAATAGGAAGAAATGTCAGCATGTGACCATCTTGCCACCGGCAACTGACCCTGTGATGTAAATGACCCTTCCTTTTCTCTCCGCCCTTTCAAACAGAACCTCTGTAAATTGTAGCGGGAGGTTGATGAAACCAGGCCAGCTCTGACGCTCTCTGCCTCCAAGGAGGAAGAACCAGAAAATGTCACAGAACCCTTCAAACAACAACAAAAAGATGCTCTCCCAGGCACACTGCCGAGCACTGTCACAAAGTCAAGCGTGACACCTCCCATGTACAAGTCTATATGCCTCCCCTCCCTCCAGCCTGTGAAGATATCAACCTGAAAATAGCTCAGTGAAGCTGAACACTGAGCCGCGATAAATAAATCACAATAATATTTAAATATTCATTGTAGAATAAGAGAACAAGGAGGAAAAAAAAACAGAAACGCAGAGGATAAACTCCTTCTTCTTTGCTTCACACATCAAAACAGTTTGCCTTGAGGAAGTTCGACTGCATTATCAAATTCTCCCTTCAAGGGACTCATCAAACATACAGTAGCCTGTGTAAGAGGCTGATAGTCGTCACGCCTCGGGCTGCCCGTATGAATGAACAGCAGATAAGGGCATGTAGCTCATTAACTCAATTATATTGTTCACTTGTGCCGTCTGTCGATGCATTACGCAAATGGGGCAAATTTGCCGGTAGATATCAAGTTATCTTCATTGACACGCAGGCCAAAGGAGAGCGATTGTGCTGTGACTCTACAAAGAGGCAGTTTTCCATTCAGACACTAGACCACGTGGGCCGGTCGAGCCTCACAGCAGGAGGTGTGTCAATAAATCTGTCCTTTAAAAAACGCCTGTCCATTTGTTGAAAAGGCACAGAAACAATCAAAATAGCACTCGACATGCTGCGGCACTCTCAGCGTGGAAAAAACGGGAGTTCTGGCCTGCTCTACTCAATCCCGCCCCGCTGTTTGCTCTTGATAACAAAAGTCATAATGACATTCAAGCACTCACCAGGCTGAGAAATGAAGCAGCGACAGAAGGAGAGAAATGGAGATAGAACAAGACAGGGGTAAAAAAAAAAAAAAAAAGGAGTGGGTGTGTGTTCGCAGAGCGCTCCCGTGAGTGTGTGAGTGCTTGTGTAGGCTACTGTACGTGCTAATACGAATGTGCGCGAGGTCGGATGAGACATAAGCTGGTTGGGTGCCAAGTGGTGCGCTGGAGACAGCAGAGTTCCACCGAAACCTAAGTCCGTTAATAAAGTGTGTGATTAATTCATGCTGTGTCATTTTCCCAAGGCCACCCCCCCCCCCCCCCCCCCCCTCACACGGAGGGTGAGTGGCGGTCCACTTCATCAGCCGTTTGTTCACAAGGAAATGGAGCGTCGCTGGTTGGACACCACCTTATGGAAAAAAAAAATTGTCTGTAAGCAGTTTGGAAGATGTTACATATCGAGTGCCTACACTGTGTATCTGCAGAAGTGGTGCGCTGTGCGGGGAATATATATGAATGCATTGGCTGGCCTGCTAAACACACACACTTATGCATACACACAGATATCAAGACAGACACACACACACACACAGACACACATTTTTTCGCCTGGCAGTCAACAGCTTGGCTCACAGGGGTATTTCTGTTTAAGTAAAGACTAGAAGGCCTTCAAAGCTCTATTTGAATATGTGTGTGTGTGCACTTGTGCATGACTTCATGCATAAATATGTACACATGTGTTTTTCTTAAATGCTTTCTGTGAGTGTTTTTATCATTGTGTGTGTGTGCACCTCTGAGGATCGCTGTGTATGTGCCAAGAGGCAGTCAAGAACTTGCGTGTTCATTGAGCACGCAGCACGCTTAAGTCTGCGTGAGAGAGAAGCCGGCTGAAAGACAGACAGATAGACTGAGCGCTCGTGTGTGTGTTTGTCTGTTTGTGTGTGTGCAAGGAGTCTTAACAGTCTGCCTAGCAGGGTGTGAGAAAGAGAAGTGAAGGAGAGTGAATCACAAACGATTTGCGTTTGTGTGTATTTTGGAGCACTCACACAAGGGTGTGTGTGTGTGTGTGTGTGTGTGTGTGTGTGTGTGTGTGTGTGCATGTGCCAGTGTGTGTAGTAGATTCTCATGCGGGGATAAGCAGCTTAGGGAAGGAGCATATTCTTTTCTAAGTAAATCTCATTAATTTTAATTAGCTGTATATTTAGCCCGTACACCTGGATTGGGTGTAATTCCGTTTGTATATATAGCGACTAGTGAGTGGTGCAGGTGAAATGACTCAGGTAGCGATTATATTGCCGTAGCCGCCTCTCATTTGCATAATGTCCTGTTTTTGATTGTGTCGCGTGCCTAAGGAGGGTATCACAGGCAAATATACATTCCCTTCATTTTCCCATTGCATGCTCTATGTAGCGCGCCGTGGCTCGTCCTTTTAAACGTTCACCTTTTTTCCCTTGTGTGTTTTGTCTTTCTCTCTCGCTCCCTACGCTGTTTCTTTTCATTTTCTCTCCGGTCTGTGCACCCCATCATTAGAGAGCGCTGGCTTTTTTTTTTTTTCACATCCCCCTCCTCTTTCATTTCCCTGCCCCTCATGCTCTTACTGTATGGATTTCTCTTGTTCACGTGTATGCCTCTGTCTTTTCTCCCTCTGTTTCCCTCGCCCTCCCTCCTTTCCTGGGTAATCAGCTTATCCTATGTGTGTCCAAGCCTCTATGTCTGCGTTCCTCCTCTCTTTGTTTCGGATTCATTCAGCAGGGAGATTAGAGATGCCTATTTGGTGCCTTTGTCTTCAACCAGCGGCAGTAGCGCCGAGTTACACCGCGTCGCGATGGCCTCGTCGTCAAAAGCCACATCCACTCATCATGTGCTCATCATACCCTGATCAGTGTCAAGGGCCAGATGCGGAATAAAATCCAAGGCTGCACCTGTCCACTGGGCAGCGTTAGAGTTTGAAGCATCATCTTGCAGCACAATGATTGACTGTTTGATTGATCTGCTGACCTTATTTAATGTTTAAAGGAAGACAATCTATTCCCCGAACCAGCTGTCACAGGAAAACATAGACGTGTCAGCCTTTAAAAGCTCACGGGTGACGGGTGAATAAAGCCTACAGATTTTTGTGTTCATCAACAGTCTGCTGTTTTGGATCCTTGAATTGTTATACTGGTGACTTCAGTTCCTCTGTTTAAGATTAGACGAGCAGAAACTATGAAAGGGAACTTATAGTTACTATAGGTCACAATTATTGTATTCACCAGATTGCAGATGAAGTGTTCAAACAATGAAGATATTCATAGAGTTAGGTGAGTGCCTGTCTATGCTGTGGCATTGACGGTGAAATATAATCAACCTAACACACAAAAGAACGGAGAAAAAAGTGTGGAGTGCAAGACAGATAACAGTCTATTTACTCCACTCTCTGTTCAAACATTTAGCAGTGTGACCTCATTTACACTTTGTATTAAAATATCATGTCTGAGTGGATATCTATGCTAATACTGCGAGGAAATGCACATCACGATCTGGACGTTATCGGGTCCTTTAGAACCCCTACAGAGGTGATCAAACCTCAGCCAGGAGTAAATACAGTGCACACAGTGTGTACCCACAACTTGCAAACAGTGCAGAAAAGTCTGAACTCACTCCAAAGTTTGCCATCCGCTCAGCTTCTCCAAAGACACCTACAGTACCACGCTCCATTCCCACCAGTTCTCACTACTTTTCCCCTTCCATAGCATTTACAGTAGTTGCAAACTGCAGCAAAAAACCACACGTCATCATTTTTGTTGCCTTCCAGGAAAGACTCATAAAAGACGACCTTTTCCACTTCAATGAAAAGTAAATCCAGCCTCTATTGTATCAAGTCTAATGATCCCACACCCGTCATGCTTGCTCTTGTTGACAATGCAGCCTCCCAAACTGCTTCCCCCGCATTGCATAGGGCACATGACAAATTTGATCCAATTACAATGCACCCATAAATGATGATGAAAATGCATACACTAAATGCCAGGTACAGTATAAAGGCAAGGACATTCAAATAATACAGAGTGCATTTTAATAGCGGATATATATGGGAAGCTATGAGCATTTAAGCTGTATGGTACAGTGTGATTGGGTGGCAAAAAGGAGAGCAGCAGTGCAGTGGAGCCATAATTAAACTGCACTGAGCAGCAGCTGTGTTGCAATACAAAAACTTATAATAATCATACCATCCAATAGTTTCAATGCTAAAACCATATACACAATAAACTGGCAATGGAGAAAATAAAATACTCTGAAAAGAAAATAGGGGTGTAAATCACTGGTTTCAACACGATACGATATTATATCAATAGTTTGGACAACAATACAATATTTGCAGATATCACAAAGTCTACCAAGATATGATTCTGATTCAATTCGATTTAGGGGCCTGCGACCGATATGGGCCGATAGTATACATAATTTAATACAGTCAGTTACAGGAGAGGCTGCCACCCCTTTCTTTGATTTTGGCCAGAAAAGACAAAAACAACATATACATACTTGGAAATAATTGAACTTTTTTTGTTCTGTTTTCTGGAAAAATGTTTTCATTTTAATTCATATGATCTTTTTCCTAAAACTTTGGGGCTGTCTGACTTGAAGACAATTTCTCCCAACATCCTCAAAAAGTGGATTAACAACAATATCATTTCATTAAAGTGTAAAACTCTATAATAACTATCAAGGATCACAGACAATACAACTGTCTTCCCCCACATATACGACATGCTAATGTTAATAGCATAAGCCTATGGCATTTTACATAGCAGACATTAGCTTAGCAGCTAGCGGACTTATCCTCTACTCATTACTTAACCAACGTACTATTATTTATGCTTTGACTCACCGCTGGTTTAAGTCTCTGCACCTCCAGACAGAGCAGCGCGGATGACTTTCAGTCTCCATGCAAGTTTTTCCAGTCAACATTGCTGAAACACAGCAGCTAACGTAGCATTAGCAATGGACCTGCAGCGTCTTCCTGTTTCCTCCGTGCGGCTTTTGTTTCCATATGACGTGCTCTGTCTGTTGACTCGTAGTTTTTCCGAAACAAAACATTTCCACACTGATGATTTATTCCCGAGTAAACAGCGTTATCCTCATCATCTTTCTCTCAGCTGCTCGCCATCATCTACCGGATGCTGTGTGACGGTGACGCACACTTTCAAAATAAAGGCGCATCTAAAAGAGGATGCTTACGGTTTGCATCGATGTCACGTGATCATTGCTCATTTACTAGACAGGCTATATAGATCGATGGATAGTTACATCCCCTGTGGGAAGCAATATTCAAAACTGCTGCAGTACAAAGGGATCATACAACTTCGGCAAGTTAGATTTAAGATTTTTTAAGACTTTTTAAATGCCACTTGGAATTTAAAAACAATTTTACAATCAACATTAATGGGAGCATCATTAAGAGACATATATTTCTTAAGATTGGGGACAATTTTTCCCAAATTTATTGTAACATAAAACATGACTTTTTGGTCAAATAAAAAAATTAGTTGACCTTTTTAATGCCTTTTAAAAAAAGCTTGTTGATCATTTGATTGGGTGTAGTGAATGTATATGAGTGATTCCTCTATTGTGATCTGTGTGATGTTAATGTAGGAGGCATGGGGTAATTTATTTAAAAAATAGATATTAACAATTATTTTGAGATTTTGCGATGCAATGTCCGATTCACAAAAAAACTAGTCCTACTAGCATTTTTAAGATGTTTGAAATATTGATTAAGACATTTAAATACCAATTAAGGCCTTATTTTAAGATTAAGGAATTAAATACATTTTCTGTCTTTTTAAGGACACCCAGAAACCCTGAATAATATATTATAATAACTCTGTTCAGATTGTTTTTAGCTGCAGCTAGCACTGAGTTTAATCGCTGTGACTGTTAATCAGTCAGTCGATGCTTAAACTATCAAAACTTCACTGCGTGTGCCAACACAAGACACAGCCTCAAGGACTCGGCCTGTCAGTCTGGCTGCTGATTCACTCTGACATTGGATCAGCTGGTAAAGGAGAAGTGCCAGACTCTGCTTAAGACCGTGGCCAAGTCAGTGCTTAACTGGTAAATGTATCACAAATTATTTACATAAAACAGCCATTTGTAGTTATGTTGCAGAAGGGGAAGTGAAATGGAAGAGCCTGCAGCTTAACAGTGTTCAGAAGTATTTCAAGTAAGAATGCAATGATACAAATCAATAGACATTTTTCAAAGATTCTAACTAGTGAGAGATACCGCGACAGAGGTGAGATAAAGTCATTATTTTGCAAGTCACATGTAAGTCTCGAGTCTTTGCACTCAAGACCCAAGTCAAGTCCCAAGTCCTCCATGTTAAGTCCTAAACAAGTAATAATGCACTCTTCAGCAATTGTAATGACATTTAACAGCGTAATAATATATTGAAATTTAAAAACAATTTGAATGCATTTTTTACTTTGTTCTTATATGTTACAATAAGTTTGTTGGAGGTTGCTGCACCTTCATCTCTTCTTTATTATTAACTGCACATTTTGCATACTGCCTTTAATTTTTTTGTTGACCACTGCCTATTTTTTTTCCAACACATTTTTTCATGTATTCTTCTTATTATTATTTTTAGTATTATTCCTCTTAATATGTTTGTTGTATGTCAAATGTTTGCAACAAAAAACAAAGAAAATTCCATGCAAGTGAAAACATACTTGGCAATAAATCCCTATCTGATTCTGGTTGACATTTCTCTCCTGCAGCCTGACTGAATATTGTCGGATTGATTCAAACAAAGCAGATCTGGAGAATTAAGTGTCAACTTGCTGGGAATGATTTAGCTGAATCCAAAAATAAAGGCAAATTAATCTATGTCACTTTTTAAATAAATAGCAAACTTTTTTAACTTTGAGCTTGGTGGAAGGTATCAAGTATTTTCATGTTAGACTCGAGTCCAAGTCAAGTCACGAGTCATTGGTGTTGGAGTCCAAGTGGTGTTGCACGTCTTTTTAGATTATGTCAAGTCATCAAATTTGTGACTCAAGTCCAAGTCATGCGAGTTGAGTTCACACCTTTGGTCCATGAGAACATATATTCACAATACTTTTCCCAGCACTGGTGCTATATGTGACAGTATTATGTTAGAGTCTTGATAAGAATGAAATGCACTGAATGGGCACTGATATCCTCAGCAGAAACCAGACTAGGGAGAATTCCCAAGCCAGCACACAGGTGAATTAAAATGGCTTTATGGTTGTGGTATCAGCGATAAGATCCACTTCCCCCCAGACACACTACCACCAGCTGAAGTGATGGCATCATCAAAAAGAGGCAATAAACAAGAGCAACCTCTGCTCTTTCATTGGAGCTGCGCTGAGGGGGGAACCCTCAGCACTCAGACTCAATCAATACAAATGCTGCGCTTTACAGCCACGCACTAACGTCTTCCGGCACCCCGTCATAGTTGTGAGTTTCACGCGGCGCAGTGATGGGCTTCAACAAACAGACACACCTTTCCAGGAAGCCTTTGGTCTGCCCAGCCATGCGTCAATGACAGGATGGGTGATTTCCACCCCCGCAGCAATCAATTAAAACACCCGTTGGAGAATTCCGGCAGGTAATGGGAGAAAAAGGGGGGGTGTAGGGTTGGTCGTGGTGAGAGTGAGGGACCTGATCAAAGGAAAAGCCAGTTGAGTGCGGAGCGCCATAATAAGGGCCCTTGTAGTCAGAAACGAAGTGAATTAATTTATTCCGAGGCTGACGTTGTTATTGTTGTTACAGATGTTTAATCGCCGCTGTCTTTGTGAAGTGATGGTTTAAAGCTGACAGCTCTGCATATGCTGGACCCCTAATTTTCTCGACCCTGAGTTGCTGCAGAGTGATGTGTCTTTCAAGAGCACCTGAGAGGAAGCCGAGAGTGCTACCGCTTTTCAAAATCTCAATCTTTCAGTTTCTTATAACGCCATTTGCCGTTACTATGATGATGCTAGCAGGTGAGATTGATCTGTTCTGATGTAATCACAAATTGCCTGAGTGGGCCTGGGTGGATGAGATCTGCCTGAGATTGATGAGGTCTAATGGAGTCTTGTTTGGGTGCTCTTGATGCCTTTTAGATCCGACGATACTGGCGCGCCTCTGCATCTTAATTCAGCTTAATTTAGCCCCAAATTAGTTATAAATACTTGTCCCTTGTTGAGCTTTGCAGTTTTGCTATCTGTCGCTTACGCATGTGTAATGTTTCAGCATGTCTGAGGAGCTATATATGAAGATAACATGAGACACAGCAATGTGCACAATGTGTGATGTGAATCATCCCCAGGGCTCTGGTGCTCATGGTTGGATCTTTGTTGGGAGTTTAATCAATCAGCCACAGCGCCTTAATTAATCGGCATGATGAACAGGAGAAATAATTGGTTTTCTGCCAGATGTGAATCTGTTGCAAACTAATGCCAGCCAATCAGGATCCAATTTATAATCACAAAACTGATCTGGACGACAAAACACTTAAAGGATCAGAGAAGAATAAACACACTAGACAAAGGAAGTAATATGGCTTTGGATTTAAAATTCTGATAGGAGACAGCTTCTGCATGTTGTACTGAGGTATTTTGGGTGCCTAATTGGATCTACATAGTGTCAAAATGATCATCAGTCTTGTTGATTGAATAGGATGGGAAATGCGATGGAATGTCATTTTTTTTTCCTTTAAAAAACAAACATATTGCTAATTAATTGGCATGAGAAGAATTAATTGGCTCCTCCCCAGATGTTTCTGAATGAATCTGCAGAAAACTAATGAGGGGTGTCTGGTTTTCCATTGAAGCAGCAGATGTCATTAACTGCAGCCCACACTGACAATGTTGATCTGCCTCACTCCAATCAGACCAGGTAACCAGTGGCTGAAACAAATGGAAAGGCACTGGAGCCAGTAAATAGCCAGAGTCGAGATTGAAAACCACTGGTTTAGCCGGGTGCCAGCGGAGCCAAATGGAAAAATAGCTTAGGCCTCTTATTAATGTCACAGTGGCTAGGCGGTAATTCCCCCAGGCTCTGTGTACCTCGGCTTGTTAATGAGTCACTGCTTATCAGTCAGCCTTGTTAACAGGCAGAGGCCTCCCATCCAAACCGCCTACTGCTATTGTGTGCTAGCCGTACTGTGTATTAGCCAAATGTTCTCCCATCTTGGCACACAGGAAGTCAACAGTAAACAACAGCAGCACACACAGGAAGTGGGCATCGAGCCAGCGAGAAAGAGCTGGTCCGGGGGGGAAGGAGCCCATTTTGTGGCAGGATAAAGTGAACCGCTGGCAGAGGCACACACATGCGGAGCCCTCCCGCCTGTAAATCTTACCACACTAACGATTGGTCCACACTGCTCCCGTCCTTTAATCCTCATTCATTATTGGTCTCAGCTGGAAGCATCGAGCTTCATTCACTTGTTCTGACCAGCAGAACTCTGCGAGGTAAATAAACTATTAAGCTTGTTTTCTTGTCACGAATGCAAACATTCTCCTGGGGCTCGAGATCAGGCTGCCATGGAGTTTAGGGCCAGGTGGCTGATGGGAGGCCACAGCGAGCCGCTGTACACACTGTCTGCCGAGCGCTCAGGCTGACGGACCCTCCACACTCCACAGCAGCCCTGAGGTAACTGGGTCAGCAGTACAGAACCAGGCCACAGCCGGCCAATTGCATGCCTAATCTGTGCCCTTCTGAGAGGCACTTTCCATCCGTGGCGCATGGCTGCACATCCAGCTGTGGAAATGGATATGTCAAATGGCGCGCAATTAGTGTCTCCTCGATTTGTTCACTGGCTCTAAGGAAGCCTGGTCACACATGAATCCAGGAAAAAACAGAGTTGATGCTGTCCATTCCCTGACTTTGACATACATCAAATGAAGATGGGTCAGGGAAAGTGGTAGAGTTGGACACAAATTTAAGCAGGCATGACAAACAGTCTCCATGTATCGAATTCACTGTGGACTGTGAGGATTGCAGTGATGGGCAGTCCTGCTCTCTGATGGCTCATCTGCTCTTGCATTGATCTGCTGAGCTAATGGTTTTTCTTCTCTGATACATAACATTGAATTATTTATGCAAAGTAGTCCCTTCTGTTTCAGAGCCTCTTAGCGTGGAGCTCTCCATTATGACGGCATTATCCAACTGCCCACCCCACCCTACTCCATCTTCTACTTAACAGCTCTGCTGTTGTGGCACAACAACACCAATCAGACAGATCGGAGCAGATGTGGCGATGGACCAGTGCTCCTCAGCTTACACACACTTTCCTCTGAAGCTACAGCACCACTGTTTGTCACATCGCTAAAATGTCTGGAAACTATAGAACAGTGAACACAAGATTCATATATATATATATATATATATATATATATATATATTTATATATCTTTTATATATAGTTTCCTGCCTGCTGAATCTCTGGCACTGCTCCTCTGTGTTGTGTGTGAGCTCCCACAAGACCAGAGTCCTCATTTGCCACTGACAGTCTATAAATTGTCAACATTTCTTGCACCAGTTCCACCATGAAATGCATTCTTATCCTGATTAATGCCTTCCTGAGTAGCACAGGAATTATAATTCTTTTTTTTTTGACAAAAGTTATTTTGATTGATTTCACTGCAGAGAATGTTATTAGTTTTGTTTCAGTGTTGCGGATATTAGTATTTGATTAGGCTTTGATAGCAAAAATTAATGACGAGAAGACCTTGAGCACAACTAAAATGGTTTACAACATGCACACTGAAACTCTGTAAAGTCAGCACTCCATCCCTGCTTCCCTTCTCTCAATTGCACCCTTTGACGTGTTTTCTCATCTCCTAAACACTGTCAGACGTCCCAGGCTTAATTACCTTCCTTGACTGACATGATAATGTAAAACAGCTCTTAGGTGAAACCAAAGCAGGAATTGGTCATGCATGGTCAGGCCTCCTGCCGGGCACACCTTAATCAAATGTGACGCGAGTCTGAATGCGAGCCAAAATCGTTTTCGGACCCAAATAACGAACCACTGCCTGGGTTTCAATGACGAGCTACATGGTCGGGGTCAGCACTCCGACGCGAGATTGATATTTCATCATCATCGCCTCAATCTGGAGATTGTTTGTGCATTTCTCATCTCCAACAGCTTTCAGGGGCCTCGACAGGCCCCCCATTTGCATTTGTTTAGTAGTGACCTCATCCTGGCATCTTGGCATGGCCGGATTGTTTCTTACTTTTTGCTGCACTGACCACTGTGGGCTCACACTGACAACCCTCCACCTTCATCGCATTTCACACACAAACTTGCAGAAACACGAGCATGCATAATTCAGCGGAAACTAAAAAACAGCTGATGTGGGCTAACGAAGTGGAAGTACAGTAAATGTGGTGCGTGAGATTTTATGTCTGTGTGCAAACATGTTCACTTGGCATGCCTGTTCATGCGTGTGCATGCACCGTGCGCTCACAGAGGTATTCAGATTTGTAAAAACTGTGTGGGTGTGCACAAGTAAGTGCAAGGGGCCTCTGAGAATACAGTATATATATGCAGATGCAAATCAGCGAACGTCTATCAGCAGCCTTCTTGCCTGCTATATCATCTTACGATTCCATGCCAAACACTGCGCAATTAAATCCTTACTGTAATGAGAAAATACCAACAGGATTCTACTGAGTCAATCAATTTCCTATGGATTGAGGGACAATCATGATGCGCCTGTTTTCCATCGGCACGCTTTGCCCTCTGAAGCTTGTATTACCGGCAGAACAGTCACTTGAGTGTTATGTAATTGGAAAAGCACATTGGACAGTGTATTCCTGTTCACTATGTGCTTGCAGCAGGAATGATATCATTACAAAGTGCTTCTCTCATCAAATCCTCTCTTACCGTCGGCTTTCAGCCACGCCCAGCTCATCACAGGCTCAGCGTCAGCCATGATGAGTGTCATGTGTCTGCACTCTACATGTGTATATTGCGTGTGCACACCACTGTGTGACAAATTAGGACATGATTAGAGCTTATCTCAAAGCTGCATGAACCCCTGACACAGATATAGTTTTCACACATGAGAGACAGAGATGCTGAGCAGGTGAACATGAGAAGAAGAATGCTTGAGCGTGGAGTGTGTATCTGCTTTTGTACTTATATGTGAGTGATTAAAGAAGTATTTCACCGATATAAAGAAAGCCCTCACATAAAACTAGGCCATCGCTGCAGTAGAGAGACGCAGATACTTTTGAAATTGGTGCTACATGACCAGAGAAAGCAGAGAAAAAGGGTGCTTTTGATGCATTAAAACACATTTGTGAGAAAATAGGTGAGAAATAGGCAGTGCAGCAACATAGTCTTTGTTTATATTTGATCAGCACTGCCTAGTTTTACAGTTTAATATGATTTTGGTCCGAGTTTGAGAGATAGAGAGAGGGGCGGGTGTGTCTCTTGATCAGCTTTTTGAGGCAGCAGCAGGCAATAGGAAAATGCGGAAGTACAGCCTGTAGTTTGAGCAACCGCCCCAAGAGTCAGCAAAACTCCTCCAAATCACATAAATGAAAATTTTGCCGTGGGGGGAGGAGGGATATCTTAGCACTGGTTAGATGTAGATGTAGACAGTCCGCCACAGTTCAACTACACATACGACCCACATTGTTCTGATACAAAGCTGGTTGAAAATATGTAAAGATCTCATCTAGGGAAAAGGAGGATAAAGCCATGGGGCATGGGAGTCACCCCAGCAAGGCCCTGCATGTGTGTGTGGAGTCCTGCTCCCACGTGCAAGTCACACACATTCCTCAAAAACAAAATTCCACTGGGGACCTGGGTGGTGGGAGTGTCCCATGTGCTTATTAACGGGTCTCTGATTCCCTTGTCATAGTACAGGAAACAACGAAAAAGCCTCAAGTCAACAGATAAGGGGCACCGCCAGAGACTGAAAGAGCGGGTCGGGGAGGTCAGGGGCCCAGGGGACAGACAGCGAGATGCAGAGAATAGGACAGATAAAGAAGGAGAGAGGTGCTTACTGTAGTCAATGTTGCTGTGAACCGCAGCTGCGAATAGTACTGTCAATAAGATGACACTCCATAATGCTGAGGGGGCTGATGGGAAGGCCATGGTCGGGCACACAGATCCGCCTGTCTCACTGAATCCTCAGGAGGGCAGAGGAGCTCTGGAGTGTCACCTGCAGGGAGAGAGAGCAGTGGAGAGAGATCAAGAAAACAAGCAGGGCAAGCCGACTGGCCACTAATTGCGTCCCCTGCCATTGGTTGGCTGCTGCTGAATAAACGCTTGGCCCACTCCTTGCTCACGCGTTGCTCCATGGGTATTCATCGATCTGCTTGTGTCATACCGTACTGAGAGGCGATTGAGAGAGACGGGGGAGGGGGGGGGCAAACAGCGGAAAGGATGCGATGATGGTGTATAGGTGGTAATGAGGGGAGAAAGGGCTGTGGAATTTATTCATCCACTTTAAACAAGCTGTGCGCATGTGGAGTGAAGGAAAGCGAGTGTTTTTTTTTTTTTTTTTGGACAGCCCATAACCGAGCTCCAACTAATTCAGGCTAATTGGAAATAACGCAAAGCAACAATCCCCCAGTTGGTCGTGAAAAAAAAAACAGAGAGCAAAGAGAAAAAAACACAACAGCAGTGGAGAGATGCACCTGTCGCCCGCTGAGAATACACTGCGCTTTGCACAAGACTGGAAAGGGATAAGACGTGCATAATAGCAGCTCAGATACTCTCCCTCTCTCTCCCTCTCTTTGTCAAACACACTCCCTCGTTTTCTCTCACGCACAGTCCTTAAAATAGCAGTGGCCTGCGCCGAGGTAAGCTCTCGGTCCATCTGCGAAACGCTCCCTCTTTGCCAGCGCTGAGAGGGGAACCGTGGCAGGAGTGCTGCCTGCGGGACGGGCGGGCGGTTAGGGCGGGGATATGAGGGGTTGGGATGGAGGAGAGAGGGGGTGGGGTGGTGGGGGGCGCGGGATGGGATGTAGGGATTGGATGAGGTGGGGTGGTGGTGTTGCTGGTGGTGGTAGTGGGGCTGTGTTTATTGTTGCTCCAGCCCTTCCTGTTGAGTGATGGCGAGAAATGAAAACAAAACTGGAACAAGTGCATCCATGGGAAATAACCCGGACACTCTGGGCGTGATTTAACACAAGTTCTCGCGCTCTGCTCTTGAGTGCAGAGTAATAATAGTACTGGTGATAATTATTATTATTATTATAAGAGCTCGTGGTGGCCTGCAGCGCTGCGACGGAGCGCGGGAGCACCAATGTTTGTCAGTATACGGAGCCTGTTTTCTAACACCTTCTCGCGCACTTGCAGAAATATCTGACGGGATGAGAGTCAGAGAGGGTTGTAAGAAAAGAAAAAAGAAAAAGACTGAGGAGAGGTGGCTGCTGCACACAGCGCGCAGTTGTGATGCTTTTTTGCAGCGCGATGAAGAGAAGAGGAGAGGAGAGAGGAGTCTGGTACAGCACAGGCAACTAAACGCATATTCAGAGAAAATGGTAAAACACGGGGGGATTATACAGCTCTCTCCCTGGGCAGGAATAACGGATTACACACATACATACACACACACCGCCACCAGCCCAGAGTGCGCACACAGACACATTCCTGGAGACGGAAAAGCGTCAGCACTGACAGGTGTCTCCTGTCCGCCCTATACACACTACAGCCTAACCTCTGGACAACAGTGCAAACTGCGAAACAATGTAATAATCTCTCTCTCTCACACACACACATACACACACACAAACACACACACACACACAGACACACACACACCGTTATATTCCGCCTCCGGAGTCGGGATTTGTTGGCGCTGGTCTCCAATAAGGTCCCCAGTACGGTCCCTCCTTTGATGCGCAGCAGCCGCTTGTCCGGAGCCTTCTTTCAATCTGTTTTTATCGACTTTTTTTGATCTCCTTCTCGCGACTCTTTGTTTTTCTTGCTTTTTCTCCTCCGCGCTCTCTCTCTATCTCTCTCTCACTCTCTGTGTTTGTATCTCTGTCGCTCTCTCGCTCTCCCTCCACGGCTGCCGTTCACTGCAGCAAAAACAGTCTGTCTGAAAGACGAGAGGGAGGGGAGGGGACAAGGGAGGGGAGGGGAGGGAGGGACGGAGGGGAAGGAGGGAAGGGAGGGGATTTTAATACGATTTGGCCCGTACCATCGGGATAACAGGGCCAGAGCAGGGGCCTACTGGCTGAGAGCAACATGAAGGAGATGGAGCAGATAAGAGAAGTGTGATCTCACCATAGCGAGAAATAACCATAATGTTCCTATAATAATACTCCACAGTGAGTCTATACTGACCTTATCGTGCTTTGTGGTGTTTATTATCTCCTGTGGTGGCACATTACTGTAGGATTCCCCTTGCTATCTAAAGGTTTGATACTGAGTAGGTCTAGTATCCCTCTTCACTTTTATTTTGGGCCTACATATCTCCCGAAATAAAACCTCAGGGATCATCTAGAGATGATTGCCACGGTTCTCAGTAGCCTATAATGTTTCTTATCATTGATGTTATGGAGCTATTACTCATATCTTGCAGATAGGCCCACTGCTATTTCCCGTAGACCTGATAATTTTTTTTTTTTTGCAATATGGTAATGATATTACTGAGTCACTGGCCTTGGTGGAGTTTTGGGACCTCTTCTGTGTCATTGCATTTCCCTAAAATCCCTACTGCTGTTTGCCTGTGTTTTAAACAGATTTTATTGTGACTTTTTATCTCTTACCACATCAGAATAAATACACTGTAACATCTGAGAAGTTGATCTTACTTAAAATAATCTTGGAAACTGATTGCCTTGAAAAGAGAAAGTAAATATAACTAGGTGTACTTCATATTTAATTAAGTTTACTCAAAATGTAGCTGTAGTTACTTAATTTTGTGAAGTTGTTGCAATTTTAAAAATGACATCTGAAATTAACTTGCTCTTTCCCAAGTGTTTTCAACTTCAGCACACCAAGTCAGTCTGACTTAAATTGATCATGACAAAGACGATTTTGCCAGTGATGAAGTTAGGGGATCTGCAAGTTCTGTCGTTTTTGTTTGTTTGTTTGTTTGTTTGTTTGTTTGTTTTTTACGTATTTAAGCAGAATCAAATATGTAGTTGTGTAGACTATGTAGACTATAGTGTGCAACCAGCAGAATACAGGTATATATAGCAAAATAAAATTGGTTTACTGAAGTTGCTAAAACTTAGAAAGATTGATTTTAATTAAACTTGTCATTTTTAAGTTGCAACTTCACAAAATTAAGTAAATATAACTACATTTTAAGTAAAATTAACAATTACATATAATGTAAACATTAATAGACTAGTAGACTAGTAGTTATATTTACGTACATTTTGAAGGCAGTTTCCTCGATTTTTTTAAAAATGGAAAATCAACTTGTCAGATTTTATAGTGTATGTATAACACTGCCATGTTTATAAAAAATGTCAGCCTTCTGTACAAACTTCATCATATGGTAATCTATATATGCATGATATTTCATGCATCAGGCCCATGTGGGAATCAGGATCCAGGGGAAGGAGGAGGGATGGGATGGGAGGGAGGAAGGAGAGGGAGGGAGGGGTTGTTCAACTTGCCAGAGAGGATTAAGGATTAGTTTTACTGGCGGATTAGGTCTGTGTGTGGGGAGGCATGATGGGGTTAAACATGGATGGCGGCAGCCGCACGACAACCCAATCAGTGGTGACAAACTGAAACCGGGGAGGTGGGTTTGAAGAAAAACACAAAATAATAAAAGCCATGGGGAGCCGTGAGGGGTGAGAGTCGGGGCGTTGGAGAGATCTTCAAGCAAGCAGCTGCTCTCTATACTGAAAAAAAAATAAGTAGGCTAGTGTGGCTTTGGGCTTCTATGATTTGTAGATTTTTCTAATGCCAAAACTAAACTCCACCTTCAGGGGTCACTGAAAGGATTCTAGTTAGGTCCCCTCTCTGATTTGACTAAATTAAAACACAATGAATAGGGGTTGACAGCGTTAACGCATTAATCGCAGTGTGATTAAGGTCCATACAAAAGCCTTATTTTTTATTTTTTAAACCTGTTAATCAACAGCCAATATTCCTGTCTTTAAGAGGCTGTACAGGGCTGAGGTTTACAGCTAGAGCAATCATACTAGTTTCTTATGACACTAGAAAACCCAATGAATCGAGTGGTACCTCACACAAGCCTCTCAGGAAGAGGGCAAAATAACGCTCCAAAGTTTGGCTAAATTTTGATGATAGGCCATCTTGACCTCCAACCTCAAGATGTCTGTATGAAAATGGGTTCTCTTGGTACCCACGAGTCTCTCCTCGACAGACAGGCCCACTTTATGGTAGCCCAGAGCAGTTTTGTTTTTTTTTTTTTGCTGTCATTTGATTCCTATTCAAGACAGTCTGGCAAGAATTGCTTTACCTTGTCAAAATGGACTGCAAAACTGTTTTGAAATGCAAAATAATGGAATTTAAAACAAAAAACGCAAGTAATCATGAATGAGTAATGAAATTCTGCAATTAAATTGCAGTAAAAAAATAATAATAACAAATTCAAACAAATAATAACAAATTCTAATAATGACTATTGTAATTCTATACTTGCACCACCACATTCTAAATCTATACAAAAGCTGCACACAAAAAATCTTGAGATGACACCATTTTCTGGCGCTATGAGTCATTTATGTTCAAAGTAAGCCAGAGTCTTTTTCTCTCCCTCTGTCTCCAACCCAAATGGGAGACTAGAAACACAGCATCTGGCATCATTAAACACTTGTTATGAGGACGGAAAAGGCTTTAAATGTTTTGTTGTTGGCGCTGCATTAGAAAAGCTTTTGCTCCGGCTTAAATGAGTGGACAGCCCCAGGTGCTGCAAGCGTGCTCGAGCGAGCGTGCGCGCGGGTGTCCACTGACTTTCACACGACGAGGCTGCACGGCGCTGTGGAAGTCCCGCGGTGCCTACGTGATGGCCGCATGTAAGACTGGAGCCCGTGCATGCTGCCTGGACTGTTATAGGCTGACGACTGTGCTGTGCTGCTACACCGGAGCTGTGGTTTCAGGCTTTTTGCCCGTTTCAAATCTGCATATTAAAGCGCTGACCTTTGCGCGCTGAGAAGGCTCGTGCATGTGAAATTTCTAAAGCAATTCATACCAGATGCACCGGGCCTCTGCAGAACAAACACACATCTCCGACTGTCTTTCCATTCATCCATCCATCTTTTCCCTCCACCTATCCGTCATATCTGTAGACAGAGCAGCCTTGAAGGACACAGTTGTTGTAAAAGCAATAAAACATCATTTCTACTTTAATTCATCACTCATCCAAAAAGCCACAACCTTTGTAGTCCACATCTCTGCCGGGACTCGAACCCGGAGCCTCTGGATTAGAAGTCCAGCGCGCTATTCCATTGCGCCACAGAGACTGTGCCACATTTTTTTCGATCAAAAGCGGGTTTATACTCCCCCTCCCAGCCCTGCGCAGCATCCTCACCATCCCTCAGCATCAGGACCGCAGCCCTGTGGATGGTGATAATGTGCCGCCCGGTAGGGGGTGCTGCCGCCGCGTAATCACTATGCCTCATAGAGAAGAGAAGGCAAGGGCTCCTGCTCTCCATCCCCCATTGCTTCCACACAGGTTATCTCGTCAAAGCATCATAATGTTGATATTATCGGAGCAAAACTAAATGATGGAACATCTTACATTGTAAACGCATCAATAACTGAGGCAAAGTGCTCACTCGTTGAAGCAAATAGCTCCAGTGAACAGCCCATGTTTTTATTACCTCAGTTTTACTCTTAAAAATAGAGGGGATATTTCCACAGGGTTTGGCATGAACAAACTCAAAGCAAATCAAGTCTTAAACCCAGCAGAGTCTGAGCAATTTTTCTGTCCATCACAACAGAAAATTGCAGTCCGATGGATCTCTAGCTCAGATGGAAATGTGCCTACAACATGGATTAGACTCGATGGAGGGAATCGTCTAAATGCCAGACAAAAAAAACTCACGACGGAGAGCAATTTTGCAAGTGTTGTTTTTGTAGTGCCAATTATTTAAAGCTGGCAACTGTTAAGTGCAACTGTAGAGATGTTTGTCCAGTATCGAAGCTGATATGGCTCTATGGAGAATTCATCACATCCAAAAGCTAACAATTGTCTTTTATAAACACTGACAGTTATTCAGGGTTCCTACAGTTAAAAGCAAGTTAGAATTAAGACTTTTTTATGCCACTTGGAATAAAATTAAGGACCAATTTGACAATAATATATATATATTGAAAAAACCCAACTCACAACAGTTCCTTCGGATTAAGGACAATTTTGCCCTTTCTTGGCTGACGGATGATGAATGATGGATGACTTTTTTTAAAATCCATGAAGACATGGAAGGTAGCACAGATCTGAGAAATTTGCTCGTTGGTGAGATTTCTTGCCGATATTGTGTTTCCTTCCAATTCCCACTGTGCAGTTTTGTTTTGTTTTTAAATCGGAGCCTTGTATGCATTGCCTTGTGTTGTTTTCAGCCATATTGAGAAATCTGGATTTAATGGCCAATTTAGTTGAAATTGCACTTCCTCGTTTGACACTATAGTGACAGCGAGTTAGCAGACTGTGGATCAAGTGCTCTGAGCATCATCAGTGAGTGTCGTTGGTTCCATAATCTTCCTGATCAATGTGACGTTAATGCGAGAAGAATTTGGCGTGACCAACAATTTTAAGACTTTACAATCCAACATCAGAAAAAAACAATTCATAAAATATTCTTAAATCTACTGCCCATGTCTTTGCATTTTTGGGATTTTAAGACATTTCAATTCCAATTACAGTCTTATTTTTAGATTTCTGAATTCAGCTACTTCTAAGGCTGATAAAGGACCTGCAGAAACCCTTTTTTTTGCAGACATTCTGTAAGTCCTTTACGTTTGATCACATGTGGCTCAGACACAACACCATCAAAATGAAAAGTTGACAAGCATTTTCCCTTCAACCCACCAGCAACAATTCTTATTTCGTTGAAGCTAACAGAACTAGGTGGTAGTTTTGTTTCTCAGTGAATCTGATCTAAACAGACATTTTCAACCGTGCTGGTACAAACCAGTATGGGTGCAGCCTCTTCCCCACAACATTTACTGGTGTTTTTTTCCCTCCCGTGTGCACTTGCACTACATAAATGGAGTTGGATCTGACATTACATCGCGGCTTGCTTTTAGTCAAACTGCAGGACAAAAGCTGTTCAGGTGCAGTGTAGCTCCTGTGTGGCTCAGTGGGAGGTAAGGCCTGAGGCAGGCTGCCGGTGAGGAGCCTGTTCACATACACAGCTTCCACCACTGGGCTGCCTCTCCACATTTCAGCCCCTCTCTTTCCCACATGTTAAAAATGCATCTGAGCGGCTGCGGCTTGGAGAAGGTAAAATATGAATGACAGCCTACAGTAAACAGCCGCTCTACAGACACAAACACTCATTCCTGCGCACAGAGACAAACGGGCAGGAGCACGGTGACTGAGCACTGAGGGCAAAGAAAAGTGATTAATGATTTTGACGTCACAGCACCATTAGATAAATTACATAAGGACATAACATGTAGGTCACGTCTAATTTTGGCCGTTGGTTGTTGTTCACGCAGAGAACAAGTGTGAAATAAACTGGGTCACATTTGCATGCACTTTGCACTCTTGCTGCATTTGATGACCCCGAAGCTTTTCAGATTATAATTAATTCCAAGGGACAAAACATCACAACACCTTTCTGCATACAGCATAATATAATCCTTTATTTAATACTCTGATGAAATGGGGCCTGCAGTAGGCCAGAACAGAACATATACACAAAACTCCCACAGTGAATCCAGTCCACATTCCCCTCAACCCCCTCCTCTCATTTCCTTTCTGCTCATCTCTTCGTTGTCTGCTCAGAGTGAAGCCACCGCTATGGAGGTGATGATGGACAGGGCAATGACTGTGTAGCCGGTGCGGTAGACTTCTGGGATTCTGAAGCCTTTGCCGATGTCCCACCACTGATAATAAACAATTAGGAGAAAAGAGAGACGTACGTTTGGAACAAGAAAGATCACCAGGATTTAAATCTTGCTAATAAATGTTCTATGAAATCAGTAACATGAGCAAATATGACAGAAATGAAAAACATAAATGGCATGAGATCTGTCTCCTTTAAAAAGCCTAAATGTACTCAATACTAAAATGTACTGACATTTGCTAGGTCTATAAATAAATGAGTAAGTAATTAAGTAAATAAATAAATAAATACTTACCAAGTGGCGGATGCCGTTATAGGTGTGGTAAGATACGGGGAAGGCGATCCCGAACTTGGCCAACCCAATGAGATAGGGGCCGACAGATAGCGAGTGGATCAAGTCCAGGTAGTAGGGGTAATTGCCCGGCAATACCAGCGCTGCCAAGGCAAAGGCCGAGATAGCTACACACAGACAAATGTAATGACACCAGAGATTGGATAAAGTGTGGGTGTGAACGGGTTTTTAAGAAAAATGTTGTGCATGCATGCCTTTAAGAGAAAGCAACAAGCGAGAAATGAACGCATGCCACGGATCAACATGCCTGCTACTGTTTGTTTTTGCTGGATTTGTTTCCATGAGTCACCACAGCACCAAACTGCACTGGCCAGTCATATTTAAGCAACTGTCTCAGTTATGTAAACTTTTCCCCATGCTGATTAAATTAAACAAAAGCCAAACAATGGCTCAGTATCAAACAGACTCTTCATTGGCTGCCCGTGAGAATGAATTGTGCTCAATGTTTCTGTTTAAGTTTCTTGCTCAATATTGATGATTCAAAGGCAGAATGGCAGGGGAAATGTTCCATTGAAACACAGCAGATGTGAAAGAATGTAAACACAAAAGACAGAGCTGCGCCAATATATACAAATACATCTATTGCATATATATGCACAGAAAACTTTTAAAATCAAACAAATTAATCACATTGTTTTATTCCTTACACAAACAAAGTGCCAAGACATCTAAACATTGCATTAAAAATTTATAGGAATCAATATGGCTTGTAAAAATCTCCTCTGCGGGTGATATTTTTAATTTCCCAGCCCTTTGCAAGTGAGCCAGAAAGTTGATTTCAGAAACTGTGATTGAGCACATGTGGTGTTTTGAAAGGTGCGACAAGTGTGTGGTGACTGTTTGTTGGCAGTTGAGGCTGTTGACCTTTATTGGACCCATTAACACATAAACAAAAGTGGGCCCAGCATTAACAGCATGGTACATCAAGGTCAAGAGAACTGATGTACGATGTCACAGCAACACATGCTCAACATTTACGCCACGCAAATGGATGAAAGCTGTAAGCAGTCCGGTATTAAGCTTGATTTCCACATGCACAGGGTTGAATTGTATTGAACAACTTCTGCTTTGTAATGCCAGTAAATGCTCTTAGCAGAAATCAATAGCGATGGACGAAAATGCCCTGAAGAGATTTTCAGGGTCAATCAAAAGCGGACAGTGGCAGCAGAAAAGCTTCACTTCGATGTCAGAATAAAATGCAAGACTCACACAGATATTATCAAGCAGCTTTGGGTAGTTTTATGTGTCATAATAAACTACAGAGGGAAGAATATTTGTAAGCATATCTATAACTTAAGCCATACATTAAAAAGGGGGAAAAACAATGTGTTACCTCCACTGAGTCCCACTCCAGTTCCTCTGTGTGTGATCGACATCATCATGGGGACAGACCATCTGAAATACAAAAAAAATGCCACGCATTTACTATAATGGGAGATATACAGTATGTGGTTGAAAAAAAACCACCCCAAACTACAAGTGGAAGCACAGCCGTTGCTTATTTATGCTTGAAATTTAAAAACTTTTTGTGTTTCTGGTTATGCTCAGGCTGGCAAGCTGCATCACTGCAACAAAGTACAGAAAGGAAAAAAAGGAACTCTTCAGGATTTTTTTGCTGCAGGCAGCAATGTTTACTCCAAGTGGTAGAGACTTGCAAGACAGGGCTGGGAGCCATGAAAGAGGTATTTCAAATAATTCAAATATAAAGTAAATGAAAACTAACACTTTCACTTACAAATTCCAATATCTACAGGTACAGTTAGAAATGAAGGTTTTGCTGTTACACAGAGCAACTTAAAACAGGTCAAAGATGATTTAAATCACATCATCAATGTGAGAATCAATCAACCAATGATAGGTTTTGAAGACAAAGTGCCCTGACATAGATTAGCCATCAGCATGATCCCAGCTTGCTCACTGTAGGACATGTACCCAAAGGTATGAAAACCTCTATCCTGCTGTTTTGTAAGAATGACATAAAAACAAGACAAGACATGAAAAGACAGCACGATCTAAAAATAGACTAATGGTAGTATTATTTTCAGTGTGGTTAACAAGCAGGGGTAGATTTTTTCGTGGTTTCAGAAATATTAAGCTGAAAATCTAAAACATAAATGGAGTGCACACTCTCATTTGAACAGCTGTGTCATGTCCATCCTTTACTTGAGATCTTTTTTTGGACAAGTAAAAAGACTACAAACAGGAGACATGGTGCACATACTTGTAAATGGTGAGATGAGGAGACATCGGCCTGTTTAACTTGGCATTTTTGGACCAAAACTTGTTCATCTCTTCCTTAGCTGTGGTTCCCATTGGAGCAGCACTGTGGAGAGAGGGAACAATGTTGAGGGCAAAGAAGTTTACAGTCAATTAGAACAATTTATATTATAACACATAGAATTTAGAATGTATCAGTATCATAATTATGAGTTGCAGCAGAGTATTTATGTAATCCACACTGTCTCTTCCTCCTCTCTCTTACACCCAAGTGCATGCTCTCTCTCTCTCTCTCTCTCTCTTACACACACACTCTCACACACACACACACACACACACACAACTTACTGTCTGTAGAGGACATTGTAGTGTGGCCTGGAGAGACAGACACCCTGGCCGGCCAAAGGCCCGGGCAAAAAAAAAACAAATGTGGGATTTAAGCTTTTACTTGATATTAGGATTTTAGTGTCTACAGTCACATAGAGAAGAAGAAACACATATAGTATCTAGCACACATCAACTTTATTTATGTAGAATCTCTAATAGAAGGAGTGTTACACATTATTTATATCAATGAATCCATTTTTATACTAACGATATAAAGTGCTGCTACAAAGCAATTGCTTAATCACATTTCTAGCAGCTATAGTTCTAAAACACCCTACTACTCTTATGCTGCCATAAACCCGAGCCAGCCTGATTACGGAGAAGAACAGATAAGGACCGTGCAGCCGTCAGTGCTTGATGAACTGTTCTTGAATATTATCGTGCGAGTGAAGTAAGTAATTAATTCCAGGTAATGAGATAATCATTGGTTGAATAAGCCTGAGCAGCGCTGTGCTCACCCTTTTCAACCACTTATGTTCACTGAAATGAACACATTTCGATTACGTAAACATTTGTCTCTTAACTAGTTAGCCTATTCTTTAGTTGATAGAGTTGATAAAGTCACGACAGCGTAGCAACTTAGCTGTCAACTAGCCAGCGATAGCCAAACGTTACGGTTAAGAAGCCTAGTTTGTCAATGTGATATAACGCTCAAATGAAGGCTAACGGCAGCAAAAAAAAAAAAAAAAAAGAAAAGATTTGAGTCCATCATTAATTGACAAAGAGCCAAAGTCCACCCCCTCCTAGCTTTCAAATACCCGATAAACAGCTAGCGTTAGCCCGCTAGCTAACGTCAGCTAGCACTGTCGCACCACATACACGGATAAATAAGCGAGGGAGAAAGTTACACTCAGGCAGGTTGTCCTCAGCTGTAACGCCTTTATGCTATAGATGCGTCAATTTGACATGATAACATGAAAACACGACACAAAAAGCTTTTTCCGAGCCCAAACATTATGTAGCACAGATGTACTGACCTTAGGAGGAGCGCCATGTTTGAGAAGCAGTGAACGGAAGTGACGTTGGCGGATGTTGTTGTTCCGCCCGGCTAAAACCTTGAACGCTTGTTTTGAGGTCAGGCAGGCGTGGCAAGAGTGAGGTGAGGACGTGCGATTACCATATGCATTTTTCCCTATTTACATATATAAGATATTTACATAGTGGTGAGCCAGTATACGTGTATAATGTCCCTTTCCAGTTACAATAAATAGGCAAATAAATAAATATGGCTTACAGATAAATAATGTAACAATAATAATAATAATAATAATAATAATAATAATAATAATAATAATAATAATAATAATAATAATAATAATATGGATAAGTTTAAGTTTAAAATAAACTTCTGTTTCTTTCTTTTAACTTTTTATAATTATTTAACATAAAGACCATACATAAGATTAGACAGAGAAGGTGTTTACAATAAAGTTAACATATTTGTGAATATGTTTGGTCTTTTCATGGACATATTCAACCACATCTTCAGTGGTGATATTACTTTCCAAAATGTACCTATTAGGCTATATCCCAAACTTACCCGTTTGTAGCCCAGTGAAAACAGCATAAGAAATATAGGCTGCAAATATGTATGACAAAACAGTGATCATAATAATTAAATACAAACTAAAGTTAAAACAAAACCCAAAAAAAGTCTGTTTCAGTAAAATGTGGAAACTACTATCAGTTGTAGGCTGCTATGCTTATTTATTTATGTATTTATTTTTGCATTAGTTTAGATTAGATGTGAAACAATTAGCCTTGTTCATAATTGTTGATTAATTGATCACTTACAATATATTGGCATTTTTTATAATCAGGTTATCATCAAAGTAATTTTTAAAGGACAATTGCCACATATTCTCTGGTTGTGAGAACTGTTTGCTTTTTTCTGTCCTATGGAATTAAAAAAAACAACAGATCGAAAAGACAAAAAGCACATTCATCATTGTGAAAGTAATTAATAGCTGTGGTCCTACTCAAGTTTGTTTATACAGTGTCTTTCCACAAAACAACCCAATAAATTGATATCAAGGAATTGCAAGATTAAATGATGTAATACAGTGTTTGCCAAAATTGGTAGCAAGGAAACAATGGGAAGAACATGAGAACATGAGAAAAACTGCAAACTCGTATGCAGTCTAAACCTGAAATATTCTAACCAATCTTATGGATCCCAAGATAGAAGACAGGAAAACATAAGGTAAAACTGCAGCCACACTCACATCCAGTGTCAGGAAAAACGAATGCAGAAGTATTGAAAAAAAAACACATACACAATCATACCTACTCATGTAGATAGCAAATAGGCAGTAAGGTTAATGATGCCCAGAAGCAGCCCTAGACTGGGCTCCCAGTGGCCTGGTCCTGTATTAATGTTGCATAAAGTATAAGAACAGACCATGTAGCACTCAGAGTAGAAAATATATGGGCTGTTTATATGAGGGTTACAACTCCTTCTAACAAATATTAAGACTAGTTTTGATCTTTCCTTTGACTTAATATTTAAAGCTTTCTGAACATATAACATAAGAAGACATGAGTACATACATAATAGATGAGATCAGGGAGATATGAGTGAAGGCAGAGCCTGACTGACACCGTTTTCTTTTTTTAAGGCCAATGTCAATATTTATATTTTATGGTTTAAAAATCTGATAACAATTTACATTGTATATGGTATGATTTTTTTTCCCAACATAAACGCACATTATTGATGTGAGTGTTAAAGAATTATGACCAAAATATGCAGAGAAGGACATTTTACACTGACAAGTAAATGTGACAGTGCTTTCTGGTGAACAAATGTTATAATAGTAACACAGTTTCTATATTACCTCAGTCATATCTTTGGCAAATTTGGATTAAATTCTTTTTTACTGTACTTATTGGCTGGCTATATACTGATATATCTGTCCTTGCCATTAATCTGCTATTATTATTATTATTATTATTATTATTATTATTATTATTATTATTATTATTATTATTATTATTATTATTATTATTATTATTTATTATTATTATTATTATTATTATTATTATTATTATTTTTACTATGATCTGTGTAGCATCAGCTGAAACACAACATACAAAGTCAGATCTGGTTAAGCAGAAAACATTAGAATTATTGGTACGTGTGGTGTCCTACCATGCGTGGATTATGAGACACACAAACACACAAATACAAAAAAGGCTTCACTACCCCTCAGAGCAAGACACAAAGACTTTGTTGTGATTTTGCCTTTTGTTGTTGTTGTTTTGTGTCTCTGTGGTGATTTTTGTGTCCCGCTGTTGTCATAATCCATCTCTATGTGTAACTGTCTTGACTTTTTATATCTTTCTTTCTTTGCTTGTTGTAGCAGATGTTTTGTGTCTTCTTGCGGTTCATTTGCATTTCTTTGTTGTCATACTGTGGCTCTTTTCAGTTGGTTTGCTTTTTTTTGTGTGTGTGTCTCTTTGTAGTTCCTTAATGAATGCCCAGGGGCCCTGATACTTTGGGCCCTTGAGCCTGTGCTCAGCAGACACATTCAGAAATCCATCCATGCATCTTACATATTGAAATTGACAGACTGTTCAATACATTTACCCAATTTAATGTTTAACCATCAATTTCTCATGCGTTATTATGTAATACTGGCAATAAGACATACTGTTGACCACAAAATCAATCAATAAATAATTAGTCAGGAATATTTTGGAATATATTTAATTTGGTACATTTCACATGGCCATGATACATCACTTTTGTAACACTTTATGTAAGGCACATAGGTGTACATTACCATTGTTCTGCTGGAAATGTTTTCTGAGAAAACAAAAAGGAAAAACTCAAAGCACAATCAAAAGCCTATTTTCAGCAGTATTTTTTATGATAATCAGATTTGTGAACTGATCCATGCAATATTACAACTGACACACACGCACATTTCTCCCCTCACAAGGACGCACACATTCACATGCACGCACATGCACACACAAACACACACACACACACACACACTCACAGACACACAATTCAAACTGACATTTTCTGAATGTTAATAATATGTCTCCTGCTCCACCCAACCTGGAAGAGAGAGACAGAAAGAGAGAAAGTGTCAGAGACCAAAATGACAGGCGAGCAGTTTTCATAATATCCTTTTGTAACGTTCTATTTGTATTCATCTCGTTGCCTTTGTCTCTGTACATTTCCAAATGAATCCCCTTATAACTCCAAGACTCTGATCAGCAGCCCGTGACACACAGATTAACAGAAATGATTAACTGTCACGATAAATTGTATTTGTCTCCCCATGTCTTGGCCCTCATCAGCTGAAACGGCGCGGCAGTGAACAGATTTGGAGCTATTGTAGTGTAGCGCATATCGCGTGTGTGATCTTTGGGGCATATCTCAAGAGTCTTCATCAGCCCGCTTTAATTTCCTTTCTCATCATTCTCTGCTGTTTCTGTTGGCGTTGGACAGGTATAATATGTTCCCTGGTGCAAGTTTTACATATGTTCACCAATTTGTTTGAGTTTGATTGCTGCCTACACGCCAGACAGTTCACATGCTGCTAAAGGTTTTTGCCTTAGGCCAAAAGAAGAATCACTGTGATCACATTGCTTCTCTGCTTCTGTCAACAAAATGAGAAGTGGCGTATGTTTTTACCCCAGTCTGTTCATTAGCAAAATATATTAAAAAGTTACGAAGGACGTTGGTTGAAATCTAGTGCAGATGCAGCCCTTGGCCCAAGAATCAGATCAAATTAGATTTCAGAGGTGATGTGTGATTTTCAACACTGAATGTTTTCTTGTTTATTTGCCATGATTTCATGCTTCATTTATCAAATTGAATTCCTGAGCAAAGTGCCAGACAGCAGTGCATTTACATGCTATTTTGTCAGAAATCAAACCTGGAAGACAAACGGTAATCATTCGAGTGTTGCGGAGGCTGCAGCTCTGAAAAGCTGGAAAATTGTTCAGCTTTGAGTGGCTTGCTGGAAGCCTGATCATTTTCAGCTGTGTTGGTTAAAGCTAGGGTTAACAATATCCTGGATATGGAAATTATTACAGTTCCTACCTTATAATATGAGCAAAAAAAAAAAAAAAGAAAACACATAACCACATGAAAATCTGCCAGACAAACTATGCAAATCGCAAAATTTGCATCATGTGCTTTGTCCAAAAAACAAAAATGAAAGAGATTTCAAAATGACAGCTGCTAGTGTTGAAAATCCATGTTTTCAAACCCACGCTTTAAACATTACACCAAAATTAAAGCTTACAGCTGTTGTCGTCAATAGTCATCCATAACTGATGCCACATTGTTTTGTAAAATTGGTACCTGTACCTTTCCTCTTTTTTTCTTTCCTTTTTTTATGTTCTGGCATTTCTTTATTTTGTCAGAGGGAGACACACAGAGACAGGAAATGTGATATGTAGCAAAGGCCCCTGCACTTTCCTTTTTTAATCTCAGTTTTAAAAAGTTCAGTCTTGTTTCTATTGAATGTTTTTGTGCTTGTTTGGACTGACATTGAACTTGATTGTTGACCAAATGTCACCATCTGTCAAATGCTTGCTGGGATCCTTCAGGTCGGATCAGCAAAGCAGAGCTGTGGAGACTTTGTCAATCAGTGTGTCCTTAAAGGAGCGGACAGTCTCCTCTTTAAGATCTGTTTTTTTTACAAGGACGGTAGGAAGGGTGAGAGAGGTAGAGAGGACTGAAGAAAAGGTCTTGATGGAAAATGGCACATGTGGTTCCTGAGATATGGGTGTCAATCACTACACCATCACTTGGCAATTTTTTTTTCTTTCAGCTTATTAACAAGACAAAGAAGGTTGAAACCTTTTAATCTTGGTTTCTCTTAATAACTGCTTACCTCCAGGGCTCCTCCTCAGAATGAATTTACGGACCTCATCATAAATGAAGATGAGAAGACTGTATGGGAAGGCACAGAACCACCACAGGGGCCTGAGAGAGAGAGAGAGAGAGAGAAAGGAGTTCAACAGTGGCGGGGATGGATAGAGTAGCAGTGAGTCGCAGGCAGAGTGCAAAATTGTTAAATTCATTGCAGCCATTTTTGAATATTAAGGATAACAACGTGGTGTTTAAGAAGATCACAGACTTCATTTAAAGTCGAGAGTGACAGGCTAATGGCAGCCTATTAGGTCTTTAAGAGGTTATTTTTCGGTTCGGTGGAGATATGCATATGCAGAGCGTACTTCAGGGGGTACATGCGCAAGGCAATGTCCATTCCAGGGCAGTAGGAGAGGAAGGCAGCCAGAGAGGTCTCGACAAACAGACCGAAGATCAGGATCCTGTTCCTGTTGAGCAGAAAAAAAAGAAAAGGTTCAAACTAATCAAAAGCACTCATAGAAATCTTCAAAAATGTTACAGTCCATTACTGATTTAAATCTACTTTCATACATGGTTGGATTTTACATCATTCTACCCATTTTTACTCAGCTCTCCCCTCCTTTCTTCCTTCCGCACTTACTTCATGCCCTGCTGGAAGAGGGAATTCCTCCTGGTCTTGCAGATGATGAGATCGGCCCATTGCACAACTACAATGCTGATGAAGAAGGAGGTGTGGCAGGTGAACTCAACGATCTTCCTCTGCTCATAGGTCTGCAAGGTTGAAACACACATTGTATTTATTTCCATATGAGTGTGAGAATATTCAAAGGGTTGTGCTGCTTTGTCTTTGTCCTCGCTCCTTACCCACTGCTGCCCATAGCTGTCCTCCTGATCATTTACTTCGCGGTCATCCCAACTGACGCGGACACCCAGCAGATCAATCGGATGGAAGCCATTCTCAGCCAAAATCACAAAGTAGGTGAAAAAACCAGCGAGAGCCTGCATCATGCCTGGAAACAAAAAAAAGTGTATTGGATCAAAGCCAAAACTTCATCTATTTATCTTTTCTCTGAGTTTGTAGTAGGGATTAACTAATCATTCATAGCGCTGATTTTTTTGAAGTGGGGCTGTATGAGGATCTTATATATAGTCAGTGTATCACAAACAATAGGTGGCGGTAAGCATGCTCCCTGTTTGGAGAAGCAGACGGGGCTAGCACCCCAGAAGCTCAGCAATGCATCACTGTGGATGGGGGTCAGCTGCGAAACTTTTTTTTTTTTTGAAAAAAAAAAAAAAACATACCTAAGTCTACCTCAATCTAATTGAACCCTATAATGAGATTTTCATTCCCCACCTTGCTGTCAGACAGCTCTTTCCTTTTTACTACATTTTCTCAACCATATGACATTGGTATTCCTACATAAAAGCGTAGCTGCACTGCTCATTGTATTACGCCGCAGGTCAGCTGTTTGAGTCAGACTGTCATCGACTTATGGAAGAGACAACAAATACAAGAAAATTTAAAAAAACAAAAACTGGGTAATATTTGACAGCACTGACAAAATGCCATTCACTGCGCAGACAAAAGGATATGTTTGGGAACCAGAGTATACAAAGGAAGGGGAGACTTGCTGAGGAAGACTGAACTGACTGAGACAAAAGAGGGGAAACTTCTGTTGAGACTAATGGTGTCATATGTAAATTCATGCTTTCAGACCCAGAAAGCTTCTGCTGCTATGAGTGAAACTTGGTTGCACAACATCAGGACCTTTCTGAATCAGAAAATGCCAGCGCTTCAAACTTTAATGGTTGTTTTATCAGTCGTTTCATTTATTTGTAGGTATTTAGCATCATTATAGATGATGATTGGCTACGGCAAAGCTCTTCAGCAAGTGTCTCTGTTGCTTATTTGATGCAGGTTTTACATACGGTAACCCCCTTGAGAGAAATGTTTGTTGTTAACGTGGAGTTGTGATGTTTATATTCAATATTACTAGCCACAGCTAGTATCATGTACTCTTTTGAACAGTCCAGAAAAACACAAGCATACACCATCTTTGAAATCTTTAGGAAAGTGAAGTCTTGTTTCAGTCGCATCACGCAACAGCACTCTCTGACCCAAACAGCTGACCTTTAGCGTAATACAGTGCACAACACAGTTAAGCGATTGCAATACAAAAGTTATATGGTTGAGAAAATGCAGTGCCAATGGAAAGAGATGTCTGACGGCAAGATAAAGAGGTGAGAGACGTCTACTTCAACTGTGTTTTTTTTTCTAGGGAGGCCTTTTTTTGAAGTGGCAAAAATATGTTTTGCAGCTAACCCCCATGTACAGCAATACAGTGCTGTTCTTCTTGGGCGCTAGTCCTGTCTGCATATCAAACAGGGAGTGTGCCAACCACCATCTACTGCATGTAATAGAGTGACCATAGATAGGTACCTCAGTCCCACTTAAAAAAAATTATATATTTTATGGCAACACTTTATTTAAACAAGTGTGTAATTTACTAATAATATCTCTGTGAAGTTTCTGTAAAGAACTATCTAATTTGATACCAATAATAGAGTAAATTGATACAAATTATCATTAATATCAGCCCGACTGGTTTTGTTTTCACCTTGTGGATCTGTGTGTTTTGCCATTATGGCGAAATGAGATCCTGGTGACGCCAACTGTAGCGGGAATTACCACAGAGGACCATTTTCGGTATTTACCAAGTGTTTTTATGTTGTTTTGTCCGTAGACAGATTTTGTCAACACAATAACTTCGCAACGGTGCAAGATTCAGTCACAAAACTATACACTTGTGTAGCTGAGATGAAAATTAAGGTTGAGCCTGAAGATGGGCATGGTTCCAGCAAGGGGTCCGGGGGTAGAGGGGTAGGAAGAAGGGAAGTGCATGTCACCCATTTCATCCTTTTTGTGTTTTGAAGACACTAATCTCAGTGCTACTTAAACCATTAGCACATTCATTTTGTGGTATAAATACAGCTACCGTAATGAATGGATGGATACAAGACCATTGTGTAAATTGTATGCCACTGGATTTGATTTTTACACACACTGCTGTATCCCATTACAGAGTAGCAGGGGGGCAATGTTATTACAGAACAAGTAGGAAAATTACAGGATTAACAGATAATGGCTGTTGTTTGACAAAAGCAATTTTGACAGCAGCTCTAATAATACAAAAACGGTCCAATATTTTGTATCACTTATTTACAGGAGTGATACCAAAATATGACACATAAACTGACCTAGAAAGTGCACATTTTTGACACTCTGGACATTCAGCCTCAGTCCACTTGCTGTTTGCCACTTAATATTTGTTCGACAACAGCACAGGTGATTATATCTTCCTCCCTCTGCCCTCTACAATATTGCCGTTTTGTAAGTAAATTGCTCTAGACAGCTGAGAACTGCAATAATAGCCGATAGTGAGTTTTAATTTCATGCTGGAAAATGTGTTTTGTCAGAGTGGGCGTAACGTTTTCAACATGATGGACATCCTATTTCAAAGCGAAAGTCTTCACATACACAAAACCACTACAAGCACTGATAAAGGATTGAGACGTTGCTTGTTAATCATCTCATTCATTATGTTGCTAAATTGAGACCCTGCACCAGGTTAGTGTTTACGTTGACAGACGTTAGCGTCACTTTTGAGTGATAAGAAAATTGGCTGCATCTGTTTTTATGATGCTGTAATGTTTACTTCTCCTCCTGGTGCTTGCTTATTGGAGACCCTGCTGTCATTGTATGTCACTCTAGATCGCATCATCAGTTAAATGTTTATGGTCTTTGCTTCAGGACTTCAAGCTGTAATGTCAGAACGGCGGATTGTAAATGTGATTTGATGTGACCTGCAAAAGTTTCGCCCCAGTGGTGGTCAACTCAGAGGGATTATGCACTGTAAAATTTGGGTTGAAAAGTTGATCATGTTATCTTGAAAACCAACTGCCTTGAAAACTATTAGTCTTAAATTAAGTTTACTTTATATCTAATTTTTAAGTTTACTCAAAATGTAGCTGTATTTACTTCATTTTGTGAATTTGTTGCAACTTAAAAATGACAAGTGAAATTACTTTGTTCTTTCAAAGTGTTAGCAACTTCAGTAGACCAAGTTAGTGTGACCTAACTTCATAATGACAAAGATGATTTTGCCAGTGATGAACTTTGGAGATCTGCAAGTTCTTTTTTGTTTGTTTAAGAATATACAAATATGGGGTGTCCTGGTGGTTCAGTAGGTAGAGCAGGCATACCATATACAAAGGATGCATACTCCCTGCAGTGGCTGCAGGTTCAAGTCTGGCCTCAGCCCTTTGCCGCATGTCATCCTGTCTCTCTCCCCTTTCATACTATATCTGTCTTATCTAATAAAAACCCCACAAATATCTTTAATTTTTTTTTTTTTTTACAAATTTGAATGACTAGTTTGCAACCAGCAGTGCACAGTAATTTTGGTTTGCTGAAGTTGATAAAACTTAGAAAGATTATTGATAAAACTTGTCATTTCTAAGTTGTAGCAACTTTACAAAATGAAGTAAATACAGCTACATTTTGAGTAACCATAACAATTAGATATATAAAGTAAACATAAATCAAGACTAATAGTTATACTTGCTTACATTTTTTTCCAAGGCAGTCAGTTTCCTAGATTTTTTTTTCAAGTCAAATCAACTTGCAAGATATTACAGTGATGTGATTTGCTGGCTGTTTTGAGCGTGTTCAGCTTTAAATTGAATGTCATCCAATGAAACCCTGTCATATTTTGACCCATTTAACAGCCTATAAAATTGGGCCAGCATTTGAGTTTCACTGTTCCCAAACCATATAAAGCCAGAGATAAAAAGCATGCATTCAAGTAAGGCTAGATTAAGTAGAAAATAGTTGCACTCTCCACTCTCAATTTGCTGCAAATGTCACGACAATTAGCAGAAAATTGTGGGAGTCTCTCCTGCCTGTCTGCTCACCTCTCGATCTGTTTTTCCTTAACTGTATGTACCTAAACATTTATAAAGGCGATGAGAAACGCCAAGATGTCTGATAAATGTCAATATTTAATGTTTTTATGCCTGTGATGTTTATTATAACCATAACTTCACTACGAGAGGCCTGTCACAGTGATTCATGTTTAAGAGCTGAGAGAGCTTAAGAGGACAAACCTATCTGTCCGTATGCCATGCTGATGAGGCGTTCATTGACCAGCTTGTCCGTTTTGGGGTTCCTTGGTTGGCGTTTCATGATGTCACTCTCAGCTGTCTCATAGGCCAATGAGATGGCAGGAACCTGGAGGGAACGGGAGGACAGCACGGCTCATTTTAAGCAGCCTGTACAATAAATGTTCAGAAATTTATCTTTGTGGCAACGGTACAAAGGCATGATGACAGCGCCAGACACGGGCTACCCCTAGACATATCACCATTAATATGATTCAGCATTCAATCACCATGTGGAAGGAGAAAAGACAGGAAAAAGGGCAAGGAGGGGGAAAAAGAGGAAGTGACAGTGACAAAGAGAGGGGCGGAGAGAGAGGGGAGGCTGATAGTGAATTTTGAGACACTCATAAAATACGAGAGTAGAAAGGTCTCTGTAATAAAGATCTTATATTGGCTGGTTTTACCAGGTAAGCACCAGAGCAATATGTGTGACTTAGAGCAGGATATCTGTGCGACTTAGGTGGGATTTGAGGTGGGGACTTGGCACTGTGTGAAACTGAACACATGCTCTGCGGTCTACAAATCCAGTTTGTTTTGGTGTTACCCTCCCCTGACCCACAGCTGCCGACAAAGACAAGGAGAGGGAAAAGGATGTGACTGTGCTTGGCATCGATTTTTTACACCTCTGAAAATGTGTGTGTATGTGTGATCATGTGCAATATCCAAAACTGAAGCATCCTTAAGTGTGCCACATCCTGCTTTGATAAACATCTTTTGCAGCCATCCTTTTCCACATGGCAGTGCTTGCTAAAAATAATCATAGCCGACTCCAAGTGCTGCTTGTCACTGCTAAATCTCAGCAGAGCCCTCAAGCCTGTTGCCTGGAGTTGAACTAAGCTGTTAACAAGCTGTTAACAACCTCACCAGCAGACATGGGAAATTTGTAATTTTACTTGTGTACTGTACTATAAACACTTTTTAGGTACTTTATTGAATATTTCATTTTTTTTTTTCATTTTTAGGGTCCTGCTCTTCAAAGCAGACATCCAGCTGTTCGCTCCACCAGCAGTTATTAAATACATGCAGACATGCTACTTTGAAGGGAAGGGTTTTTATATGCAAAACAGTTGAACAAACAAGGTGCTTTTAAACTTCAGTCATCACATCTTTGAAGAGATATCCAGCCAATAAAGGATGCACTGTCCCTGTGATCTCAGACAGTTAAGTAAATATTTGTGAACATGAACAAATCTGTCCCGCTGCTGCAAAACCAAAAAAGTTCATCTTTAATGTCACCAGAGTAAAATCAGTGGAGCTGCTTTATTAACAATGTTAGATCTTCTTTTTCTTTAACCTGTGGAGACTTAAAATGCGTCTTGACAGTCAGATATAAGGCTTTTATAGTACATGTTCCTCATAACTTGTAGGATTTTTGCTTTTGGCTCACTGGGAAGTATAAAAACCAGTTTCAGCCACATGCTGGTGGCTGAGAACAGGAAAAATTAAAGTTACAGTAATGAACACAAGTGAACAAGTCCTTTTGAATATATTCATCCTGTGCTTCCTTTCTTTCGCAATGATGGATTACGCCCCTCAGGCAAGCAGTGTGCCAGCAACTCTTTTTGTTGCTGCTGGAAATACAATGGAGAGACTGGCATCTGGAAATGGCAGAGCTGTGAAATGTAAATCTGTATGTGAGCGTCACCCGGTCTTTGTTCCGCTCGAACAAATGGTCGTCGGCGGTGAGCCAAAAGTGAGTTTCACCCACCAACAGAAAGAACAAATTAAACCAAACATTTTGTTCTTTTTACCTTCAGGCGCTCATATTTGACACCAGTATTAACATTAGTTTCCTTAATGTCACCTTTACCTTGCCTCTAGCCATGCAACATGCCAATAATTAGCATCTCCTTATTATGAAGAATCACAAGAATCAGCCAATAAATTAGCTTTGAGCACTGAGAGTGCCTGGGAATATAACCCAATAAATAAAGATGAATGAGAAACCATGTGTTTTGCTCTCATGGCCTCCTGTAACTGAATGTGAAGAGAAAGCTGCCTAAAAAGCTATTATTTTCAAACAGAAAGACACCAGCATCTAAAAGGCCAGGAAAAAAGAGATGTGTCCAACAATTAGTGCATCAAACACCTGAAACACAATACAGCCTTGACAGCAGTCTATACATCTATTAGGGGGGTACTTCTCTGTTGGAAAGATGTTCTTTTCATTAACTGACCTTTCTATGCTGTAGAACAATACTTTTGGAATTGGTGATACTTGACCAAACAAAAATTATAGGAAACAAAATGGCAGCTGGCTTGTACTGAAATAACTGTGTTTTTAAAACCATTTCAGGTGAGAAAAAGGCAGCACAGTAACAGAATCTTGGTTCACATTGTATCAGCGCTGCTGAATAGGGCTCAGGAAGTGGGTGACATAGTGTTTCCTGTATTGGAAAAAGTTTTTTTAGCATCCATTTTCACAATACAGGAAAGAGTATGGCGCCAACTTCCTATTACAGCCAATGAGTGCACTAAAATTTATACTTTCACTATTTGTGCAGTCCTTTGGGGCATACGTTGTGATTGGGCTACAATTCATTTTGACTTGACTCATCTGTAAAGCACTTTGAGTTACTTTTGGGTACGAAATGTGCAATATAAATAAATTTACCTGGCTTTACCTAAAATATATATTTTTGAAGACATTTAAGGCAAGAAATAGGAATTACAGTGACGTAATGGTGTGGTGGGGTGGGGGGGGGGGGGGGGGGGGGGCAGTTCTGTCTCTCAGTCACTTTGGTACTTTTTGTCCGCGTCGGTGGGCAAATGAAAATTCAAAATTCTGGTTTGCAGTTGCCAAAAGGCTCATTAGCTGGGGCACTATCATAGAACATGAGGATGATTAATTTGTGTCAATGAGGCGTCTGCATTAGACCTTATATTGTACACGAACAATAAAGATATAGGTGAAAAATACAATCCTCCAGCTATTGAAATGCCCTGAATAAAAGAAAACAAATAAGTATTTCTACATAAAAACGCTGTATTGTATATTGGTCGCTATCCATTCAGCATACTATAAAAATTCCGCCGGGCTGAGAAGGCTAAAAAGACCGTACCACAAGAGCACCTGAATGGACACCATCCTTTTAGAGCTGAGCAGGGAGATCTGGGTGCTGGTTAGATGGAGGGAAGTTTACTATCTATTCTACACAATCTACACATACTACCCACACTGTTATGAAAATCAGTGAATTATCCCTTTAAGTGGACATTTTTCAGAAGCAAAACTATTGATTGAGATAATGAAGAAAAACTTGTTAGCATGTCTACAAAGGGATTGAGTTTTCCCCACTACTCACCATGTCAGTGCCCAGGTCGATGCAGAGGATGGTGACTGTTCCCAGTGGAAGAGGAACACTAGCAAGGATGAAGAGGAGGAACGGCGAGATCTCTGGGATGTTGCTGGTCAGCGTGTATGCAATGGACTTCTTCAAGTTGTCAAAGATGAGACGACCTGCAGCAATCGAAGACACAAGAAAGAAAAATGGTTGTTTGTGGAGATGCATAGAAAATATATTATTAATACTGGGATATTTTTAGATTTTGGATGGTATACTGGTTAGACAGAACCATGGTATGGTTTGAATATTGTTTTTTCTGATTCTTCATCATGTTAGAGTGATTTTTTTTCAGTTAGTGAATTGAAATGACTGCTTCATCAGCATATCCGGATTACTAATGTTTTTTTCTCAGACCAAATTAGCAGCCCACACTTTAATTAAATGCCAGTCTCTTGTGGCAAGCCTCGAGTCAAATCTCAAATCTGTCAGAGTAACTCTCAAATCAAGTCCTTGAAGACAGAACCATGTCAATTCACGAGTCTTAATAAGCTAATTGCACATCAGGATGGAAATCTTCTATGTCTCTGAGTGCTGACCATGATATTGATATAACATTTGAAAAGTTACCTTTAAACCATGTTAACTCTAATGCTGTCAAAATTGACACATTAATTTTTGCAGTTACTTTGAGATATTTGATGCGTAAAAAAAAATGTTTTCAACACAGCTGCATTTTGTTCACTTTCTGTGATGGCTGATCTATTTGACGAACCATCAGCCAAAGATGGATGATGGAGTTTTAGACTGAAAGCCTCTCTCTAAATAGTTGCTCAGAAAATAAACAAAAGCAATCTGCATGGATTGCAAAATGAAACTGAATTACCAAAGAAATAATTTTGGCATATTACCTCAAAGCAAAACACCCTACCAAAACTACAGGGCTCCACCAATTCACAATGCAGCAGCATTGTATTCAAGGGTGAATATTGAAACCTGTAAGTGAGAAGGTAACAAATGCTTTGGCTAAGTGGACAGCTAAAAACTGTCCCCCAATTAGCACAAAAGAGGACGATGGACTGAGAGAAATCATTCAAGTTGCATCAGGACACACCTCTTAAAGTCTATCCTCGAGAGGAATCATTGAGTCAAGAAAACACACTTTGTATGAAGGCGAGAGGACAAGGAGGATGAACGTGCTTGAGCAAACAAAGGATGTCGCTCTCACAGGGGATCATTGGAGTTTTGTGAGTAATGGCAACTACTTCAGCGTCACGGCACACTTCACTAGTACGAATGGAATCTGCAATCATTTTCTATTACGGCATGAAAGAAATATGCCTTTTAAGTTGACAGTCATTTTTGATGGCCTTGATGATTTTATTGGAAATCTGTAGTTCACAAGAAATAATCAGTGTTCAGAGTTTAAAGGGTGCTATCAAAGGATATTTAATCCGTTATTTTTTTATGTAAATATCTATGATTACAAGCTTCAGTCCTCAAAGAAAAGAAAAACATCAATTGTGATTAATTACAGCAAATGTGTTATGAATTGGTTCATTTTTTTAATCAACCGTCAGCCAACCCTAACTCTAATTCATGTTTTTTTGGTTGTTTTTTTTTTGTATCACTGAAATCTAGTCCCTTCTATATATATAGGTAAAATATGTAAGGCTTGCTCAATGCTGTATTATTTCTTTTTTATGGTCCTAGATTTTACTAGTTCAAAGCTTGTGCTCACAAAAGTACAGTCAGAGTTATCATAAAGAGTGAAAGTCAGTGAGGCAGGTTGGGATAGGGGATGGGTCAAACAAACACACAACTTTCCCCAGCAAGAGCGGTGTTTGTGTCTTGTGTGAAACCAATTGACTTTGCGTTAATGTTATGTCGTCACTTTTTTGTAGCCTTTAGGTTAGGTACACAACATGATGACGCCCAACTATGTTTCTTTTCTTAAACCTAATCTTCATGACTTTACCTTCCTAAACCTAACCGATGTAAATTTACATAAATTACGTAATGTGATCATGCCCAACCATGATTCTTTTCCGAAATCTAAGCTTTGTTACTTTATATGATGTAAGCAACTTTAAGAGAAGTTAGAAATGTGACAACGCCGTCCATTGGGCGCTACGTTGTTAAATATTATACAACATGTTGTATGTATATTTTCATAGGATATCCCATGAATCATTGTAGGAGAACATGTTGGTTAACACATGGTTGATAGTTTTCTAAGCTTCTTAATTGAGCCTTAATTAGGCATTTTTATGACAGGTCAATGACAAATTGTTGTAACAAATGCATCCCAAACAATGCCAACTTTGCATTAAAATTACATAACTGACCAAATGACATTTGACAACAGCCCTAAACATTCAAAAAGACTCCTTCATATTCATGACAGGTTTCATGTCAGTCTCATGCAAATACCCCTTCAAATTATGCGTAACGCAAGTCTCAAGTCTACAGCTCTGTGTGAAATCCACCACAATAATACCCGTCACATTTTCAATTTTAAGGTATTCATTCAAAAATAATGTAATTTCTCTATTGCTACATAACAAAGGAGCTTGCTGGCAGAATATTTTTAATTTAAAAAATTTAAAATCTCCTTTTCCATTGTTTCTCTGACTTGCTTTTTCTCCCCCTTTCTCCCTTTATTTTTCTCTCTTCCATTCTTTCACACTTTCATTCCCCCACACTCACCCTCCTCCACTCCGGTGACGATGGAGGCGAAGTTGTCGTCCAGCAGGATCATGTCAGCTGCCTGCTTGGACACATCAGAGCCGGCGATCCCCATGGCAACGCCAATGTCGGCTTTCTTCAAGGCCGGGGAGTCGTTGACGCCGTCGCCCGTCACTGCCACGATTGCCCCCTGCACCGACAAGAACCGGGCGAACAAAAAGTGTCAAGAAGGAGAAAGATAAGTACCGTGATTTAAGCTTTTCTCTCTCCGTTTCCCTCTCTTTCCCCCTCCCCTTCTGTCTTAATAATGTCTTTTCAAAGCAGCTCTGGGGAGATTAAATGAAAAATGGAATTGAGTTGCAATCATTCAGTCACATGGAGTGAGAGTGAGTAACTCAGGGTGAATTGTAGCATGACCTCAATATATATGGGGATGTGAGCAAGTGCTTACACACATCTATTTTTAACTAGTCACACATAAAAGCTGAGCACATACATTAAGGAATATATATTTATATAGGGTTCACTATAGGAGTTGAATACACAGTTAATCATATACTTTACAGATACATACTTGTATTCATGCATACACTCACAAATGGAACTCCATAACATGCACAATTACACAAACTCATGTGCACAAGAACCGTATCATCCATTCAACCATCAACTCTTAAAAATGCCTCAAACACACAGACACACATGCACATGCACATGCACATGCACATACACAACCACAAAGAGTTACAAACACTTAAAACTGTATTCAGCTTTAAATGGCAGGGACACACACATGCATGCAGCCACATACACACACACTTGCATTGAGCCATACCTCCACACTCAGAAATAAACAGACACATTGAAGCATTCATCCACACTTTATCACAAACACACACGCTTACATTCAACTATACAAACACACACATCGCTTTTCAGCTGCAAGCTCTCCAAAAGGCCCAAACACACACACACACTATCGTCCATTGACCTGTCTCTGGCAGCCCTCCACTATGATGAGCTTCTGCTGAGGAGAGGTGCGAGCAAACACTATCTCAGTGTGGTTCCTCAGCATGTCGTCCAGGTACTCAGGGCTCATGTCCTTTAGGTCTGAGCCGTGCACCACGCAAGCCTTGGCATCCCTGGGAAACAAACACACACACCCACCCACACACGCACACACACACACGTGCACACACAAACACAGTCAGGAGTCAGTGATACTAGGTACAATTATGCAAAGAGGAGCACTGACATTTTCTTGTTTCTCCTCAAGTTTATCTTTCTGTGTTTTTCTCTCTCACACACAAAGATATGTGTGTGCACGCACACACACTCACACCCACACACACACAAAACACTATTTTACATGCTTTTTGTCTTAAAGAAACAGTTTGACATTTTGCGAAACTCACTTTTTTATTTTTTGGCATAATTGGATGAGTGGATTGCTACCACTCTCATGTCTGTCCGTTGAATATGAAGCTGGAGCTAGCAGCTGATTAGCTTAGCTTAGCATAAAGATGAGGAATCGGGGGAAACAGCTAGCCTGGTTCTGTTTTGTTATGTACCAGAGTATTTCTTAAAGGCGGGACGAGACACAAGTCTCAAGTCGTTGCACTCACATCCCAAATCAAGGCCCCAGCAGTCAAGACAAGCAAGTCCCAAAGTCAGGTGCCAAATCCTAAACTTTGAGTTTCTAGTCTTAAACAAGTCAGAATGCCCTCTTCACCAAATGTAATGCCATTTTAACAGCAGAGTATTTTTACATTGAACTTACAAAAATTCTAAATGCATTAGTATTAGTATAAGTATTAATCTGTTAAAAAGGGTAGCTGAAGCAAGTCTAAAAAAGTAGTGTTAACACTGCACTGTCAAAGCATAACAAACTAACATGACACCTGAATTTTGAATGTGTCTGTCCTGTTCGGTTGTGTTCAAGTTGTCTCATATTAGAAAAAATGTCAATAACTTTCTATGCTGAAATTTGTAAGACATTCTGTATGACTGTTCTCCTGCAAGGTGAAATTGTATGTTGTTGCGTGTTTGTTTACATGAAATTAAAAAATAAATGGCATAATTTTTTAAACTGCTGCTCAGTATTATCACGTTAGTTCTTGACGCTTCTCCTCTCAATGCTGTCAGTGATTCAGCCAAAGTGGATCTGGGGAATGAAGTGTCTGTCACCTTTGTGCAAATGAATATGGTGATGTTAGTGAAGACATAAGGTTATGTAAGTGAACTGATTTACAAGTCAAAAGGCTCAAGTTGAAGCAAAGTCACAAATCATTGGTCTTAAAGTCCTTTTTTTTTATTTCTTGATTTTCTCAAGTTGAGTCTAAAGTCATGAAATTCGTCAATGTCATGTAAATTGAATCCACACCTCTACTTTGGCAGAGCTTAATTTTGATCTCTGCTTATTTTTGTCATTTTGATCTTCCTTATTGTTACTTTAGGATTGTTACTTTCTATCTTCTCTATACATGTAATTTCTATTTTATTGACGTCTCCTTTTCCATACTGTGCATATGACAATAAACACTTTGAATCTTGAATCTTTTCTTTACACATTAGAGAACTATTTTGTTAAACAAATGAGATATAACATGTAATTTGTTAGATTTAGAAGTACTGGTAGGCAGTTTTGTCCTCTTTAGACAGAGCCCAGGTAGCTGTTTTCCCATGTTTCCAGTCTAAGATAATGACCATAGCTTCATAGGGACAGATATGACAGTGGCATATGCACACATATCCTATCACTTTCCACATACTCAAACAAAACAGTTTCAGAAAAAGTTGCTCTCAAAGCACACCCCAAACCTTTTCTAAAACAGACACACAGACACACAGACACACAGACACACACACACACACCTGGGGTTAACTTGGCTCAGAGGGATATTCAGTCTCTCAGCAATGTCCTCAACCGTCTCGTTGCCCTCAGAGATGATGCCCACACCTTTAGCAATGGCCTTGGCTGTGATTGGGTGGTCCCCCGTCACCATGATCACCTGACCACAGACAGAAGGTCTCATAAATCACACAGCATTATCGCGTTAAACCCCTCCGTATCTCACCTGTGTGTCATGTGTCATACCAAGCCTGAGCTACAGTGCTGTATAGTCCTTAAGGGTCTATAAGTCATCTAAATGTGTTGTGTAGTTACACTGTGAAAGAGTAATACTATTAGGGGTTATGGGTTCAAATCTGGCAGTACACTCAAACAAAAATATTGTTTGTTGTGTTCCCACAGGCAGAGCAGCGGGATTATGACAAAAATTAGAACGCAATATGTCTATGGAGACCGAACTCTGCATAGACTGACTGGTAGAGGGCCCCAAAATACCTGCCTATTATCACTCGTCAACCTCCAGTACATCTGCAACAATGTTAACAATACCATACAAATGGTTTCAGGCAGCATATTTTAATTTCTCTTCAACAGTGTCACACTGCTTTCAGTGTTAAGTGCTTTTCTGACGCATATCATCTAAATATTTTCCAAATAAAGGAAACAGACAGAAGTGCACTTGACTAAAAACCTCTCTTCTCATTTTATCACCTAAGTGACAACAAAACATACTGTATAATAGCTTTCATTCTGAGTTTCTCCAACATCAGACAAAATATGTCCATTTCTATGATACTTGTGAATCTACCTTTTTTTTTAAATGGCCAAAGGTTAACTGAAAAACTTAAGCTAAAAGTGAAAGTATATCTGCTTTTTTGAGTCATTTTAAAATAGTTTATGCCATCCCTGTTTTCAGCCCACAAGGAATCAGTGTTACATCACATGTGAACCTCTTATGATAAGTTATTATGAGTCATATTGTAGACATTCTTGAAATCTCCATCACCATCATAATCAACAGCAGGACACACACAGGCTGCATAAAGGTGCAATAATGACAGAGTGCTATCTAGGGCTGTTGCACTTAAGCCTTTGATGCTGTGGGCAGAGGATGCGCATTACAGTGAAACGTTAGTACTACCAATCCAATAAAAAGTAATTAGAGCAACAGAGCTATGTGCTCTAGTTTCCTCCTAGGCTCACCTACAAGGTAATACACTGGATTGTAATGGGTGTGTACAGAAATGGCAAAAAACAGACAACACACCTACAGCTCTTAAGCCATGTTTCCAGCAAACACTTTCAGGGCAGTACCCTTAGAACTGTACCCATACAGACACGTATCTAACCTTTAGATCTGTTTAGTGCTTCCGCAGTAGACAGTGCTCTAAATGTAGGCAAGGTTGTAAAAGCCACATCAATGCTCCGTCCAGCTCTCGCTTTATTTCCTCCTCATGGGCAATGCAGAGGTCGACACCTCACTGATCGTCCACAGAACAGTGTTGCAAACCAACATTTCACAACAAAAAAGACCAGAGAGAGTGTTTACAGTCTCTGTCACAATCGATGGAATATTTAAAAATAGCAGATTTGTGCATTGTGTCCTTGAGGAGCAAAAGTGACAATTCTTTCTTGACCGATCAATGGAATGCAGTATTTCTAGCTCCACCTTTTAGTATCAGACCAGTGTGCTCGGTACCTCAACAGAGAGGTGATGCAAAACAGGATGAAATGGAAGGGTTTAATCAGTACCATCCACAACTTTTGACCATTCCTCTGTATAACTAACTGAGCTGAACTGAATTGAACTGAACTGAACTGAACTGGACTGGACTGGACTGGACCGGACCGGACTGGACTTAATTTGACTGGATTGGACTGGACTGAACCACACTCAACAGGACTGCTCAGTGGAATAGGCTTTAATGTCTGAAAGTGTTTAACACTTATATGAAGCACGTTGACACACTTCATCACATGTAGTAAAATTGTATCATCTGCATAGTATAAAATTCTAATAATTACATTAACCAGTTTAAATCCCAGCTTAGTGTGGAATTTAGGTGTTTATCTGTTTGTATAAACAAGACAGCCCACATCAATGTTGCCCGTTGCCAAACATTTGCCCACATTTCTAACTATAAATTTATTTAAACAGAAAATTTTTCAACCCCAATCAGATTTTTGTCAAGTCAAAAAAGACTACTTTTAAATTTATACCATAATGCATCAGTCAAAAGATCATAAAACTTTGTAATCTTAACATTTTATCACGCATGTCATCCCCTTTGTTGCCATTTTTAGCATAAACATTTCCTTCCCTTAAGCAATAGTAACATCTTCACTCACTTCTACCTCTGTAAGCCAATTAAGCATGAAAACTTTGGTACCTTAACTTACTTTTCTGACAAAACATCTGCTCTGTGTTTATTTGCAGTTCGTTAACATATATGAAAATTTGTAATATATGTACTGAACCTGCATTTTACATAAAGGAATCTTTTCTAAAAATGATATTGGAGTATAGTTTATAAGTTAATCACCTGTTGTTGCTTTTTTTATTTTCACATAAAAAACAAAAAAGAAGATTTTTGCTTCTCTTAAGATTTTGTAATATGACTTGTTTCTTTCAGAAAAACACTCATACCAAGGAATATACCTTTTTACTGTGTACATTGAAATGTTTTCACCAGCTTCCTCAGAGCGACACAACTTCATTTATCCATCGATTTTTCTCTTGGAGTGATTGATTGTCATTTGGACTGCATTTTGTGATTTGAAAAGACATCTGACGTGCAAATCCCCTCTCTAAAGAGGCCGGTAAATGAAGCCCCAGGAAAAGGCTTCTCAGGAACTACAATGAAGGTAGAGTCTGTTGAACCAATTACCTTGATACCAGCCGAGCGGCATTTACCCACTGCGTCAGGCACAGCGGCACGCGGCGGATCAATCATGGAGATGAGACCCAGGAAGCAGAGCTGCTCGGTGGGGAAGTTCATGTCGTCGCAATCGAAGGTAAATCCTCGAGGGAACTGAGATGAAGACAGATTCAAGTGGCAGAAACCTGCGAGAGCAGAGGGTTCAGTGAGGTGATCATTCATAACTGACTGACACCTCAGAGTGTACTGCAGCAAACAAAAAAATTGTTGTTTTGTTGCTTTGACATCAACTGACAATTTATCTGGCACTTTAAAAGGTAGACAAATTTTTCATGACCCTAAGGATGTTTTATGTCCAAAACATCCAATAAACAATAAGGATGCTCCGGTGTATTTTGCTGCCTCTATTTACAGTAAAACACTTCAAAGAAATGGAAATCTGAAAGAGGTCTGGAGGCTCTCAAAGAAGCCTGCAGAAAACACATCGTCCCCGCTGCAATGATCCTTTACCTTACTGTATGCATACAAATCATTTTTAATTTTAGATGTAGATTTGGAGGTTGCAGGTCTGAAATACAAATTGAATCAGCCACTTTTATTAATTCATGACCCACAGCCCTTGAAATATGCATCTCTTGAATCCCTATGGAGCAAAGCACAATAAAATGCTCCGTCTAAAAGCGGAGAAACCTTTCTTTTTTTCGTGAAACACACCCGACCCATCATCATCATCACCTCAGGCATAACTGGGTTTTAATAATTTACATGATTTCAGGAGTGTCACTTCCAAAACGGCATTATTCCACATTTCGCTGTTTGAAAAAAGTGACACCTGCTCTAACAAAATGATGATAGCACATAATTATTACCTATGGCACTTTTAAAAAGATGCCAGGTAACTTTTTTTCCTTGGTTGTCAAGATGATGACATTTACAGAGTCTGGATGCTAAACACTTGAGAGATACTGAAAGTTGAACTTCAAGTGATGATTTTTTTTTTTTAACTCAAAATGTGTCATTTTGTAGGGGAAAACGTTATTTCATGCACAAATTATATCAGAGTTTAGTGCAGAGTTTGACCTGAACGGAATTGCCAGCCTATAACCAGTTCATAATTCATACAACATTATGTACTAAACTCAAGAAGACCCATATCTCAAACATTTTGTATAACAATGGTAATTTCAGCTAAAACTGCATGTGAGTGTGTTGAAATTCTGGTTAAGACTGCAGTGCCAAAACCTTCGTCTTTGAATACGCTGCTGCAATAAAAGCAGTCTACACATTTATAGGGCCATGTGGCTAAACTACCCTCTTTACCAAGGAGATTATAAAAGGAGTGCAGTGCCCAGCTGCTTCTCCCAACTACCTATTCCCAGGCGGATAATAGCCAGTGAGAGGAAACCTACCAAGCACTCTCTCTCCCAGTCCTCCCAACTCCATGTAGGCACTCTGGAAAGCCTCTCTCCAGTTTTCATCAAGCGGCTGCTCCTGACCATGGATCATAATGCTACTGCACCTGTAAAACATCCATTAATGACACTTTTACTGCTTGTACTTCTAATAATGTAGTCTCTATCTGTATGGCAATCATGTAAACAAAGTGCTGTAAAACAATATTAATGTGATGTTATATATAAGGCATTTTTGGAACAGATGAACTTTTTCAGAAACTTGTTCTAAGAACCCCCTTTTTATTGTCTCCACACTGCAAGAACTAGGAATGATCTTATTTCTTAAGCCTTGTTACCACTTTACTTCAGTTGGTTACACATTAGAACAGATATGTTTGTGTTTCTATTGTCAGAAGTTGTGGATCGTACCAACAGAACTGTTGTATTGCGTTCCATTTTTCTTTTCACCCGTCTGTTGAGGTACCTAGCACACTGATCTGATACTAAAAGGTGGAGGTAGAAACACTTCTACTGATTGGTCGATAGAGAATCATCACTCTTGCGCTTAATGGACTTAATGCCTGTTCTTTTTCATTCCAAAAATGCCGGTGTGCAACCCCACTCTGTGTATGATTAGCGAGGTCCAGATGATCCTTTGAATTGGCCATAATGAGGAAATACAGTTAGAGCTGGACGGTGCGGTGACGCAGTTATTACTATCTGGTAAAACCCAGCGTATATTGAGTACTGTTGGCGATGGAAACTCTAAAGATTGATGTATGGGCCTACTGGTTCGAAGGGTGCTGAAAGTATTGAAAGTGTTTGGTAGAAACGTTCCTTTAGAATGCCATTTTGATGGACTCTGTTAGCCTGTATTTCAGAGTACATACTTTTCCAGCAGAAGAGAGAGGAACCCTTGAGTGAAGTAAGTGTACAGTGATTAGTCAAAGACATGAGTCAATGCAGCACTGGTAATTGCTATTTAGGCGTGTAAACAACAGACAACACAAAACATAAACAAAAGCTTTTGATGAAAAGATTGGAAGACAACATAGACTAACGGACTGCCAGCGAAGTCAGTGCTATTCTTTATTTTTCTCATTTTCAACAAATCCACTGAAAGGACTAAAACCAAAACTTTGCAATTTCCCTTCCCTGCCTGTGTGCGTTAGCCCCAAGCCCATTAGTTCCAGTGGAAAAAGGTCACAATTATATAGTTCAATTGCTTTTTTTTTAGGGGTGGGTCAATTTCCAAAAAAAACAGCTGATGGGCAGTGTTCATTATTCCAACAGGAGTAAACAGTGAATTTGTTGGTTACTATTTTCACCAGTGGAATAATACACATTTGGTGCCCTTGTGAGTAGTTATGTCAGCAGGACATAAAGTGAATGTTGCATCAACTCAATCTATAGTAACCCTGTTCATTGTGATAAAGTTTTACTTATTTTTCTGTATGATTTTAATAGTTTTGTTTTTTTTCAACAGATAGACATTGCACAGAGATATGAGCTGTGTTTATCAGGTTTTTGATACACAATACTCGTTACTAGGATCTTTTAGTATTTTCATGGGATTTGTTAACAATAAAGAAATAATACATATAGAATATTTCCAGCCTTTCAGGCGTGTGCTGTTTACTTTCACTTCATCCCTAGAAGAGAAGGAATAGGTAAATGAAAAAGTACACATTTTGTGCTTCCTCACTTGCGAGACATTTAATCAATCTGTTATTGATTAACCAACCTGTCCAAGATTCTCTCCGGCGCTCCCTTCATGACCAGAATATGACCGGAGGGATTGTCCTCTGCTTCATGGACAGAGAGCTTGAAAAAAAGTGGAAAATATTTGAAGATTGGTGAGGACATAACATGAAAGGATTTATTTTGAAACAAGATGCAACATGTAGTTTATGGCTGAGTGTGTCTTGCTCTGTAATGTTTCTGTTTTAGTAAGAGCAAGGGTCAGGACAAGAGATGCTCTTTAGTAACGCTCAGCAATGAATGTCACAGTCGTACCAGCAATCATGTCTTAGATGCAGGTGTCATATCTTTCTGAGTGGTTTGAAATAAAAGTGCTATCAACGCTGACTTGACTGAGTGCAGATTGTAAGTCACATGTATTCCCCGTTTTGTAGGAGCATTCATTCACACTCTCACATGTATTCGTGTGGTGTTACACTTTGCATTATCCCTCCCCCCAAAACCCACACATGCAAACACACACATACAAGCACACACACACACGCCCCCAGGTAATTTGTATCTGAGTCACAGCATATCTAATCTCAGGAAACCAGAGCAAAATTGCTTTTTTTTTTCTCCTCAACACAGACGTTCCTATTTTAAGTCAGGGAACAGGTGCACAAAATGCATGCAGGAAGTCCTTTGTTTGCTTCAACATCACTGTTGTGTTATTCATATGCCGGTTCAAATCTCCAGACGAGATGAGGAAGACTGGGTGTGCAAAGCAAAAACATTCCCCTTGTCTTAATTGTTGCGGTGCCCTTGAGCAAAGTGTTAAAGCTCTGTGTGATGACTTTTTACATAGTTCAATATTAACTTTTATTTTTTTGTTGTTGTTATCAACTCCTACATGTAACAAAGCATGCAGCTTATCTTAACACCCCACAAGTGCCTGCTGTGATCTATTGTGTACAGTAAAAAAGCATAAAATTGAAGTATCACTGAGAAAATAATGCTTTTGTTGTTGTTGTTGATAAGGAAAATAAATTTAAAATGTACCAACATTCCACATGTGTTTGTATATTGGCTGTGATGTGAAAGCACCATGCAAAACAGCTTGTTTATTGTCATCAGAAATGTAGTGAATTGCCTGGTGAAAAATATGATATAGTCTAAAATGTAAATTATCAGATAGAGCTCCTCACACTTGACAATATATTTAAAGGGCCAGTTCACCCCAAATTCAAAAATACATACTTTCTCTCTTAACTGTGGTGCTATTTTTCAGTCTAGGTTGTTTTGGTGTGAGCTGCTGAGTGGTGGAGATAGTGGCCGTAGAGATATCTGCTGTCTTTCTAATGTAATGGAGCCAGATAGGACTTGACTTGTGGTACTCTAAGCACCAAAAAAATATGTTTGAAAAACTCAACAGCAATGTCTCTTACAAGAGATCATGCCCCGGTTGCTCAAGATAATCCACAGACTTTGTTGTGAGCATTTTCATTGAGTAACTATTTTCTCTCTATTGAACTATACCCTCCAACCATATCACAGCACAGAAGGAAGCGTACATCTACTCATGGATGAGAGGCTCGTGAGAACTCGAGAAGTAATGATTAATGGCATCCTCCTTGGCTATGCTGTAAATTTAGCAAGCTTAGTGGTGCTATGAGTGAGCTAGCAGTAGATGTACACTTCCCCCACAGTGATGTGGTTACATTACACGGCTCACAACAAGGTATATGGATTATCTTGGGTCATGATTTCTGGAAAAAGACATTTCTGTTGAGTTTTTCAAATGTATTTTTTTCATGCTTTGAGCACCACAAGACAAGTGCCACCTAGTTCTATCATATTAGAGTGAAGGCAGACATCTCTATGGCTGATATCTTCAATACTCAGCATCCCACACTAAAATAATCTAAATTTATAAATAGCACTATGGGTAAGATGAAACATATGTATTTTTGATTTTGGTGTAAACTGTCCCTTTAAGGTCTTTCTCATCCAACCCTACCCAAAACTAGTCTTTTTGCTGTGACCATCTCAAACAAAAACAGATTTCACAAATAACACACATCACAACCTTGCAACAGCTTCTCTGTAGCAAACAGTGATGTGCCTGTGGCCTGTTGTGGCAGTTCCCGAGCATAAATGTGTGCAACAGTATGAATGTAAAGCAGTGTGTCGCTTTAAAAGAGCATGCATGTTCAGGCTGTCTTCCTTGAATGGAAAAAGGTTAAAAATGAATATGCATGATTCACTCAAAGCATCTAAGGTAAAAAAAAAAAAGTGATCTTCAAGAGTTAGAAATGCATCTTTTAAAACATCATAATATTGTCAATTTAAAGAGCTCTAACAGAATGAATTTTTAAAAAAAAAAAAACATTAAATTTAAAATTAATAAGAAAATTGAGATTTAAAAGCAATAATATATAATTCATAAATAGAAAAAAATAAATAAATAAATTAAAATCTAAAAGTTTAAAACTAAAAACTTAAAAAAAATACATTTTCCTTTGTAAAACATTGTGTGAAATCCACAGTGACCATGCAGTAAATTATGAATGCTGTGTAAATGGATGTTAGGATTTCATTGTAGACTTGCATCAGCAGCACTAAGCCATGATGCAACATTAGCCCCATGCCGTACCTGGTATTTGTTGGTGGAGTTGAAGGGGATCTCTGCCACTTTGGGGTTTTGAACTCTCATTTCACGAACACTCCCACAGCACAGCTCGATGCATTTCAACAGAGCTGACTCTGATGCATCCCCTGCCGTCTCCCTCTGGGGAAACACACACACATTTGCACAGTCACTCACATATGCATATTAAGAAATGAGTGTTGTCTGTCTCACTCCCTGTGTTTATCACACTGCGGTGGAAGGCAACTTTAACTGATTAAAGCAGTACCTGAGAGGACTTGCTTTCCTTCCATTATGGTTCTCATTAATAATGCAGGTAGCAGAGTATCATCTGCATCACCGGGCTTGTAATCTGGCCACATTGTTTTTAAAGTTATGTAACAATTTAATGTAGAGGTAATGAAAGCGCAAAACTTAGTTTTCTTTTTCAGTTTAGGGGATGAATAATAATTTGATTACAGCAGCTCAGCATCTTGTGGAAAAACACAGCTGGTTAGTTTGTCATGTGTACTCTTTTTAAGGTATTTTTAAGGGCAGTTTTAAAGGGTATGGATGTAAAAGGTCCTAGATATGAAGAGTTGAAAATAAATATTGTCAGAGGAAGACATTAGACCATTGCCTGTTGGCAATAATCAATAGCAAAGCAGTTTTACGGATGTAGCTAACAAGTAAATTAAAGCTTGAAGGAATTAAAGCACAAAACACTGTTCTGTGTGGTCCATTTTTGTTTGAACAAGTAAACATTAGTTTTATAGCGATACTGCATGCTTTAATGGGGAGCAGAGGTAAAACTTAAACACAGAGTTTAAAGGTCCAGTGTGTGGGATTTAGGGGGATATATTAGCGGGAATGGAATATAATATAATAAGTATGAGTTCTTTAGTGTATTATAACCTGAAAATAAGAGTCACTGTGTTTTCATTACGTAAAAGTAAGATGTTTATATCTACAAAGGGAGCAGGTTTTTGTCTATGGAGATCGACATGTTGCAACACCATGTTTGTACAGTAGCCCATAATGGACAAACCAAACACTGGCTATAGATATGGTCATTCGTCTGCCACCTTAGTTAGAAGCCCCCATGTGGCAAGGAGCCTCAGAAAAACACCAGTTTTTCTAACCTGAAACTGCATTACTGGGTGTTTTTTTTTTTTTTTAAATATAAATCACCATTTGTTCCATTTGTTTTGGAGAGGAGAGGACCTCCGCAAAATTTTGGCTCCCAGATCCTGAACGATAAACACTGAAGGAATTCTAAAGAAGTTTCAGCTAGTTGGAATCTGCAAAGCTCACTGACATGATGTCTCCCTAAATCTTACACACTACTCCTTTAAATATAATTTATGCATTTTAACATTCAGAAAAGGTCCATTAATCCGTGTAGACTACTTGCACATGTAGACATCTGCACACTAAATTTCACACAGACAAAGAGACAGATGGTAAAGAGGTCTATTTTACAAGGCTCAGGATTGAATTATCCCTGTTTGGATGCACATTGCTCTGTATTAGTTTTTTGTGTTTTTTTGCAGGTTTACTAGCTTTGACATGTGTGACAAAGTTGCTTCTGCGGTGCTTGAATCATTTAAGGTAAAAAATCTCCTCTGATAACCTGTAAAGTCCTCCTTGATAAAAAATTTTAAAAATCCATGATGATCACTACAAATCATCCCGCTCTTGGAGCCAATTTATTAGAATCCATGCAGAGCTGATTGACCTGACGGCCGATATACCAACAGGGGCCGAACCAAGACAAGAGATTTCTCTTTGTTCCTGTTTATTCATTCATGAACAGCTGCAAAACAAGGACACGCGCGCCGCAAGATTTGTCCTTGTTTGTGCCTTTTCATGAATGAATAAATAGATCAAGGAAATTCCATTTCTCTTGTTTTTCCGAGTGCAGATATGGACTTCACTGCTATGTTTGAGTGCTGTCAGGAGATATGGCTGTTACTTAATGCAGTGAGGATGCCCGGGCACCTCGAGGGGGCAGAGAGGCTGCAGCGGCAGGGTCTGCTCCCACCGGAGCCAAGAAGCTGTAATCCCTGTCGCTGACAGCCACACCGAGAATTTCTTCAGGTCAGTGTAGCACAGGTTGGAGAAGAGCGGTAGGTAGAAGTGTGGGATATTATTGACTTACCTACCCAGCAGTGTGTGTGTTTGTATATCAGTGTGGGGGAGTTATTTCCAGGGGTGCATTGGATTATTGTGTGTGTGTGTGTGTGTGTGTGTGTGTGTGTGTGTGTGTGTTTACGTGTGAGAAGGAGGCTAACTGTGTCAGTCAGTATGTGTGTATAGTGCACCTGTGTCAAGTGGTATTGACGAATCATTTTTATGGGTTGTTTTTCTCCCTGTAGGTGAGGCTTGGCTGTTTTGCAGATGAGAATTCAAAATACTTTTACTCAATTCCTGTGCAATTCTCAAGTACTCTTAAACTAAACTATATTTTCTCTATATTATGGTACTTAATACTGCACTGTAGTGTACAGTTTTTACTGTTTTATTTACTTGTGTTATACCCAATAGCAGTGGTCTAACTAAGTTAAGTATAATAAATATTGTAAATATAAATAGAGGGGAATATTGCACTTATAACTACATTTATATGACACTTAGTCACTTATCATATTAAGATGTTAAACACAACTCATATCAGCAGTTTATAAAATAAGATACGTTGTTATACAGTAGATTAAACGGCTCAATGATGTGTGAAGTAGATAAAATTAGCTCCACCTCGACCAGCTGCAGCATTAAAATGCTGCTTGGATGATATAATATATGATAATGTAACACTGATAGGGGCAATTCTGTTGCATAATGAGTCACTTTGCTTTTATCACTTGAAGTACATTTTTATGATGTTAAAGGGGAACTATGCTCATTTTCAAATTCATGCATGTTACTTCTATGGACTAAGACAGTCCTAAAATATTAGTAATCATGAACCACTCTCTCCCAAGCTCAAAAACTAGGGAGCTAAAGCTCAGAATTGTGATGTCATGGGTTTTAAAGTCTGGCACTGCTCCATAGACAATGAATTGGGATGACAACTGACAACACTACAATATAATAAAGCTCATTTGGGTATAAAAAAGGAAACAAACATTGTGTGGGTCATCAGAATCAGGCTCCTATTCATTGTCTATGATGCAGCTCCAGACTTTATATTTGTGATATCACAATACTGAGACTATGTTTCGTGTTTCTGGCTTTGAAAAAGAGTAGCTCATAGTCATCAATATTGACTTCCACGAAAATAACATATTTAAATTTAAGGTGGGTTTTCCCCTTTGAGTAATATTTTGAATAAAAGCCTTTTACATGTGATGGACTCTTTTACAATGTAGTAGCTATTTTCATTTAAGTGAAGGGTCTGAATATTTCCTAGAGTTCTCTGAAAAGTGCTTATGTGCATACCGCCTACTTTTATGTCTACTGTAAAACTTTTGTATTTCGGTGTACTTTAACCCAAAGGGTAAGGCTGGTGTTGTTTTATTTATTTATTATTACCAACATAACCCTAAAGAGACTAAAACCAAAAACGAATTCAGTGTTCTGAATGATATATTGTGCTCACTGCATTAAAGGGACACCCGGGTATGACGGTATTAGTTTATTAGCCAAAGGGTTGATTGTGCCAGTTTGGAGCGACCATGTCTAATAGTGATTCTTTTAAAGGTCTGTAGTGTTTGAAAAAGCATAATAGCACTGCAGCAATAGTGGCTTTCCATGTGCTATCACATTTTTATGTCACTCACTACTGATAACAGAATTTGATCTTTGACCTGTAATTCGGTGTTAAGGCAGATTCTGAATTCCTCTGCAACCATTAATATGTTTTCAGTTGACTAGACAGCAGTGGACTTGTGTGACATGGAGGAATTTGCTACAGAAGGCTGTGGCCACAAAGACAATACTTGCGAGGAAAAGCTAATGTGTCTTCCATGGTGTCATGGTATCGACAAGACTTGAAATCAAAATGGAAGATCCCCCTATTTAAGCACAGTTAAGTACAATTTTGTTAGTTAATATAGTTTTTTTTTTATAATGGAGTATTTTCACAATGCACTATACTATACTATATTACACCATATTACAATATGCTATGCTACACTACACTACAATATACTATATTATACTAAAACCTGCTTCACTGCACTAGACTATACTACTCCATTATACTACACTATATTACAATACACTACACCATACTATACTATACCATAGTATACTATACTATGCTTTGCTACACTATGCCATGCTACACTAAGCTATACTATACAATAGTATTCTGTGCTACACTATACTGCACTATACTATACTATACTAAACTAAACTAAACTAAACTATACTGCACTGTACTGTACTATACTGTACTATACTATACTATACTATACTATACTAGCAACTTTAATTAAATGATCTGAATCTTCCACCACTGCTTATCTTTGAGTGACAGCTCACCTAACACTGGCCTGATGTTGTTAACTTGCCCTATCTGCAAGCCATGTATGCAAAATTATGTCTTATGAATAATGCGCATGCATGATCCAAATCTAAAATGACCTGCTCACAACGTCCATAGATTAAACCAAACCAGTACCCCACTGCTTTACAGAGTACAGATAATTTATGAGAGTGAACCACCAATGCAAAGGTTTGGGAAGCTGCTGTTGTAGTGTCAGTGTGGGGTGGAGGTTTGTACCATCAGGATGGGATAGTCCTCCTGTCCGGCTTTGAAATCAGCTCTGTTGCACAGGCCGGCCACGCGAGACAGAGCAGCCCAAGTAGCAGAGCTCTTGTCAAAACCCAAACCTGAGAGAATAACAGAAGGAGCTGTGTTAGACTTTTTTTTTAAGTAAGGCTCATGCAGTATTTATGCTACTGACTTAACTCTTGGTTCGGAGAATAGCTCTGGATATTGTAGCTAAATAACAGAATAGGGGTCAGCTCAGTCGAGCAATCACTTATTCCTAGACAAAAGTGATTTTTCAATTCCCCCATCTGGAAAATGGCATTCATTCTTAACTAGAATGTCTCAAAAAATAGAAGCTGTTTAGAAATTTAATCTAACTGAAAAGACCTTCACTCTGCTGTGTTCATTTTTTTATTAGGCTCTCTAGAGTGGTCACTGTCACTGTTATTGTGAAAAACAGAATAAAATAACATCATGCAACATACAGTGAGTACACAGCGGCAAACTGTGGCTAGAGTTGTTGAACAAGGTGCAAAAGGCTCCAAAACTTGCAACAGCTGCAAAAATAGTCTGTACTCCTAAAAAATGAATACAGGGTGTTTTTTTTCTTCTTCAGCACTTGCACTGTTTCAGCTGTGCGGCCTTTGTCAGCACTGCTGGCTATTCAATGTATTATTGCACAATCCCCTGACTCAATACTCATTGGTATGCATAGAACACCTGTTTTTTTTCTTCATCTTCCAAACCTTTTGGTTTATTGCTAAAAGCTTCTTTGAAATTTGGCTCAGCTTGTAGCTGTTTGGTGGGAGACAGGAATGTGATTGGTTCCGCAGCAGCAGTCTCGCTGAGGAACTCTGGCAAAAGACATGTTTGTAGCTGAGGGTTGTGCCGCCCACTGCATACCGCTACTCAATTAATCCAAGCGGTAGTGCGAATAGCAATGTCTGCTGGTGGCGTGAACATTGGACAGATGCATTTCAGCAGGTGGTCACACTCCCCCTCTGCATTCCCACACACTCTATCTCCCCTTTTTATTTATTTAGCCTCTCCTGCCACTCTCTCTCTTTCTCTCCCTCCTCCTCCCATTCTTTTCATCTCTCCCTCTCTCTCTGTCTCACCAGTCTGGTCCTCGGTGGTGTCTGCCTCGTGGATCTGGTTGTCGAACCACATGTGGGCCACGGTCATGCGGTTCTGGGTCAGCGTGCCCGTCTTGTCAGAGCAGATGGTGGAGGTGGAGCCGAGAGTCTCTACGGCCTCCAGGTTCTTCACCAGACAGTTCTTCTTGGCCATTCGCTTGGCAGTGAGAGTCAGACACACCTGGGAGGACGGCGGGAGGTGAAGGGGGGGGGGGGGTGGGGTGGGTGTGTAGAGGAGAGGCAAGGAGGATGGATGATTGTTAGTCGACCAGGGAAGAGAGCATGTGTACGCACCGGTGCGTTCAAGTGTTTGTGCATGTGAAACCATGCATGGGCCAGGTGCCTTACAGCGGAAGTGTGCATCTGCATGTGTGTGTGTGTGCTGGCTGGTTAAAAGCAGGTGCACAGGGACATAAAAATACAACAAATAGACACATTCCATATGTTGTAAGAGACACATCAATGCACATTAACTCAAGCTGGCCACATTACTCACAAAGCAACAAATGCAGCACAGACATGCACAGACATTTCCACACACAACTCATGGTGTGTTTAAAGCGGGAGCGACTACAGAAACCAGTCACTGGAAGTTAATTTATTTTCTGTGACCAGTGAAATGTCGACTGATGGCATTTCAAATGCCAGCTGGCATCCACCTCGGCTCGCACTTTGTTTATTGTTGCAGAAAAAAGTTAGATTCACTTCAACATTGAAGCAACTCCAACATTCAGTAATAAATCACCTGCTTTGCAGTGTTCTGTTAGTATCATTAGAGCTACAGCTAACATTCACAGAGGGTAAATTAGTGTTAGGAAAAGCACAGGTGTAACTAATAACATTGATGATGGCTCCGATCCATTTAGGTGTGCCAGTAAACCATGACAGTGAGCCAGCAGGCACAATATGAGGGCTCGAGAGCTGGCACACTCTGTGCTGCAATAATCAATATTTTGATGTTAACAATGGATCAAATTACTGCATGTAATGAGAAAACAGCTGCTCAAGATGACAACCCATGGCGAATTAACATCCAAGTCTGCATTTCCCTCTTAGTTCTACAGAGCTTTTGAGCCTCTTTTAGCTCATTTTCAGACCCTTAAACCCCAGTCTCATCAATCTCATTTCAGGCAGCTATTTTCAGTAAACAAGCACATTAACTCACTATGAGCTGGCTGCCCAGCACCAAACAGCAAGGTTAACAAATAGCTGGTGAAGAAAATCATACATGTAGCAGCCAAGGAGCCAGATATATTTTCTAAGGAGTTGGTGAAGACCAAAACAAAGCTAAAAGGAGAGTGAATAATAGACTTATATTTGTTGGATGGCCAGAAAAAAAAGACTTCAAATGAATGCTGATGTTGCTCTGTGTCTGCTGGATGTGAAAATAGTTTGTTAATATGTTTGCAATAAATTTAAAGGGATACTTTACCCCAAAATGATCATTTGTGAGTCAGATACTCACTCCATGTGACCTTAAATTTAAAATGAAAAGTTGCTTGCATTGTATGCCTCCTTGAACGAAGAATCCAAAAACAGAGAAAATTCTTGATGAAGTTAAGTAAAAGGGGGTCACATTTAACAACAGCACAACTATGCCAACACATTGATTTAAAAATTCTCACACAACTCATGCTGTAAACATGCATTTTTATATAAAAAAAATACTATTTTAAACACTTAAACAGTCTTAAACAAAGATGTGGAGCTTGCCAGGGCAGCATGAGGGCATTTGAACTCTGCTCATGCATCCAACTGAAATCCCTCCTCCAAGCTTCTTAATAGGTCAGGAAACGACAGGTTTAGGTGCATGTAAACAGAGCTCATGGTCAATGACAAGTCTAAATGCTTGCGCATGCCCAGGCATTTTGTGGAAGTGTTTTTCATTTTTAAATAAATTTCTATTTCATCGAAAAAAGCACACATTTAGGAAAGCATTGAGCACATGACTGGATAAATGAGATTTATATTTTACAGTACAAGTTGTGCGCGAGTTTTTGAAACAGATGTTTTGAAATAGTTTTGCTGTTGTTTGATGACCTCAATTCAAAAATAATTTTCTCAGGTTTTGGATTCTTCGTTCACCTTGGAGGCATGTAATGCAAGAAAAACAAAGATTTTGTCACAAATCAAAGGTAATATGGGGTAAGTAATTGACATACAAACAATTATTTGGGGAGAAAAGTAGTCCTTTAAAGTTATGTTGAACATAATAATCATCCACCGCATTTTAGTTTATCTTGACATTTTTTTTTACTGTCAAAGTAAAAATCTAATAATAATAAAAAAAAACAAGTAATGAAAATAAAACTTACAATTTGCAGCACAAACCATCTTTAACTTTTTGTTTTTATTCGGTTTGCCAATCTATGACTATTCCCCACGGTTCTATTCACTATTCCCAGAAGCATATTATGTTGTGTCCTTGCTACAAGGGGACCTTGTTCATTGTAAACTGAAGTGCACTTTGTCTTCTCGCAGCGGAAATAAGAAGAGGCTGTTTGAGAACATAAAATCCCATTAAAAAGATGTTCAAACTGATCTGCTCTTTTGTTTGGCAAAAATCAGTAAAAGCTTCATATGATGAGCCTCTCTCATAAAACACAGTGACACAAACACACACGCACGCACGCACGCATGCACATGCACACACACGCACGCACACACACGCACACACACACACACACACACACACACACACACACACACACACACACTCACTCACAGTGACAGTAGCCAGCAGTCCTTCAGGCACGTTTGCCACGATGATGCCAATGAGGAAGATGACAGCCTCCAGCCAGGTGTAGCCCAGGATGAGTGACAGGATGAAGAAGGTCACGCCCAGGAAGACAGCCACGCCCGTGATGAGATGGATAAAATGTTCAATCTCGATGTTGATGGGTGTACGGCGGACTTCAAGCTCCGATGCCAGCGTGGCGATGCGACCCATCACTGTTCGGTCACCGGTGCCTATCACGATGCCACGGGCCGTACCTGAGAAGGAGTGGTGATTCACTGTTAGTCTGTCTGGATAAAAGCCCTTTAAAACAAGATGTCAAGGCCTCAGGTGGCTGACCCAGTACTCTAACTGCTTTAGTGAAATGTGTGTGTGCTTCTGAGAGCAATATGTAAAAAGATAAATGACTGTTAAAAGTGTGTAAGACACAGTGGGAGTTGAGTGCTGTATTTTGTAAACAGGGAGGACGGTTGATAGGGATGTGATGGGGCTGGATGAGGAGTGGTGATGGATGGAGGAGAATTACAGGTGTTGGGCAGTGATTGATGGTTGAGTCCGCTGAGTGAGTGAGGAAAGAATCTGAAACACGTAAAATACAAATAATGTTATCCACAGATGTCACTATCAGCAGTTTTCACAGGGACTATTTTCTCAGTAGAAAGTAGTTCCAATGGAAGCTGTTCAAAGAGAGATCTGTGGATAATACAGAGCAACAGGGACATTGTTTTGGCAAAGAAAATGTTGCTACTGATTTTTTAAATGTCATTTCTAATGCTGTGAGCACCACAGATAAAATGTCATTTACCTTCATTGTATTAGGGTGGAAGCAGAAATTTTAGGGACATGCATAAAACCCCAACTATCTGCGTGGGCAGACAGCACTAAAGTTAAGCAGGAAAATATGGTGGGGTTTTATGTGTGCTTTGTCTGACTTGATCTTTTAAACACAACCCACACAGAGGGAGCAAAACTGAGTCACAGACAATAAGACAGCGGACTAAACATTACTCTCTAATTTAAGTTTTCATAACTGATTCAGATATTGATTTGTTTTGAAAAAAGAAAATGCATTGCTGGCATATACAATACAATGATCAATATCAAATTTTGGCATTGCATTTTTCTTAAAGGATAAAACTAAATAATGAATCTTTGCTTTTAAGTTGACACAAAAGAGAAGTTGTTAAAGTACATGGAAGTTTAAATATCTTCAAGTCCATGACAACTGGGCAAAGTGATTATGTGATAAGACTGAAAGCTCCTGGACAGCTATGTAATGGACCTTGTGGTGGTATTTCTCAACTGTTTCCAGGGTTAAGAATGAACTTTGACCCAAAGATAAATCATTAGCTGACAAATGAGGGCATTTGCAGGCTGGATCCCCCAAATATTCTAAGTCTTATTTGACTTTAAGCTTTTTTTTCCCCAAAATGAACAGACTTTTGAGAGGAAGCGTTCACTTAATATTCAACCTACATTTGAATTTAGATGTAGAGATTGATGAAGCTGCAGATTCTGATATGAGAATCCCATTGAAATGCTGACTGCATTACCGTTTGATGATTGATAGCAACGGAAATACCAACTAAAACTCCCATCGGTTGAATTTCAAATGAAAACACTCATTAATAATCTCAATGCATTCAAAATTCAATAACTACGCACTACTGTAGGGTGGAGGCATGGCTGCTGTAATGAATGCACTGAAACACACTGATAGTTGATCACCAGATGGCTTAAAGGAGACTTTTTAGAGGCGATAAGAGACAAGATAATGGCAGATGTGGCCTACTGACCCTCGACACAGTTGGTGGAAAAGAAACAGATGTTGCGGGTCTCCAGAGGATTCTCGTGCGTGAACTCTGGGGAGCGAGTCTGAGGCTCAGATTCTCCCGTCAGAGACGAGTTGTCCACCTTTACAAGAATAGGGAGAGAGGAGGAGAGAGAATGGTGTTACCCAGTGAGACTGAGGGACAGAAAAAGGAGAGAGAGGGGAGGTGAGACTGACAGGGTGGAAATGAAAGCAGCAGCACTTAGCAGCAACAAGTGCAACTCTCTTTGTCATGTCAAAACCCGTTTCTGGTCTTAGTGAGTTTTCCCATGTTTCTCTATAGGTGGAAACATGTATGCCATTGATTACCACAGTCATACTGCACTAACTCAAAATCTACTGAGACTAACTCAAGCTAATTCTCTCACTAACTCATGAAGAGATTCTGCTTAAACAGTCAAACTCAGGTTTTCATTAAAACTGGCCACTCAAAAATTTTGTTGGACGAATGTCAGGTGACCTGGAGGCAAACCATACACACAAGTGTTTTGGGGGTGATGTAAGTGCCTTCATAAAATACTACCAGATATGCTACCCACACAACAGTTTCACAATGTATGTAATGTGTGTAAATGTGATGAAAATGTTACTAGTTGGCAGCAAAAAAAAAAAAAAAAAAGCAGCGGCTTAAATCCATTCAGGACATTTACTCAAGGGGAAATTTTGACCTTCCTTTTAACAGAAATTAGGGAAACTTGACCTGAGATGCTTAAATAGTAACCTGATGGTTTAAATGTTTACTATCTGGAAGCAGTATTGTAGATACTATACTATAAGTCTGACTACTGGAAACTACCAGAATCTCTCAACATCTATTGGATGGATTTTGCCAATAAATTGCAACAAACAATCATATGATGTCAGGATAAATTGTGGTAATGTAAGTGATCCTTTGAATTTTCAAATTCAAATTTTTAACCAGTATTGTGGATTATGAACAAACACCTACTGACATTCCCCGTAGAGGGAAAACTGAATATACGACTGAATAAATAGGGAGTTTAAATAAATGAGACCTGGATCATACCGCACAAGCTCTAAGTTTGTAAATGGATGTTTTGATACAGTTTTGCTGTTGTTAAAACATGGTCCCCTATGACTTCAGTTCATGAAGAATTTTCTTCTTTTTTGGGATTTTTCATTCACTTTGGAGATGTGAGAAGAACAAAGTGCACAAACACAGGGCGAGTAACTGACATACAAATGATCATTTGGAGAGTGAAGTGTTCCTTTAAGATGGTTAACAAGATAAACAATAATTTATCAAGTAGAAAGAAGAACAAGAAGAAAGGAAGGAAAGGAAAGAAAGAAACAAGAAAGAAACATAGCAACACAAAAGTCAGTTGAGCAACTGTAATCCCACTGAGACCTCAAGGCCCCCCTAGGCTGAGCCCAGCACCCCTCCCCTACCTTGCACCCGCTGGAGGAGATCACTCGAAGGTCAGCTGGGATGCGGTCTCCCCCTTTGATCTCCACAAGATCTCCCTGCACCACAAGCTCAGCATTGATCTGCATCTTCTCCCCCTCCCGGATCACCAAAGCTTGCTGGCATGGAGAAAAAAGGGAAGACAGAGACAAGAAGAGAGAGGGAGTGTGAGGGAGAGAGAAAGAGAGAGAGTTTGGGAACAGAGAGAGGATTTAGTCAGGAGGAAGAGTGAGAGCGATAAAAAAAAGTGGAGCCAGAGGGTGTAGAGGTATGTGAAAGGGAGAGATAGTGAGAGGAAGTGGAAAAAGAGAGAGAAAAGACAGGTAGTGGAAAAGGAGACAAGAAGGGAGTGAAAAGAGCCTAAATAGATTAAAGAATTAGGCAATCGAAGTGCTAGAGGTGGATAACGCAAGGGGAGTTTTTATGCAAACACACTCACAATCCGAAGTTGGCTCAAACATTTATTCTTCCTTTGTGCAAGCTTATTAGGTTTCCACTCAAGTGAGTGTGTAAGCCCTACTTGAGGGACAGCTTATTGATTCAGAAAGCTGTGAGACTACACCAAACACCACACGCATCAACATACCTGTGGCACCATTTTCTTGAAGGAGTCCATGATTCGGGAGCTCTTGGCCTCTTGGAAGTAAGAGAAGCAGCCGGTGATGATGACCACAGCTGCCAGCACCACGCCCAGATACAACTGAAACGGGGGCAAACACAAGCCACAGGGGGAGTGTGTGTCATTATTGACTTAGTTTGGTTCATGTTAGGCATGTTTGAGCGTAGGAAATGGGGATTTACAAAAAACTCAAAACGGTTTTAAAACAGCAAAACCTTAAATGCAGAGTGCAAGGGAAGAGTTAAGATGAAGAAAACCTGGGGAAGCTCTCAGTCTTAGTGGGAGATTTAAAGGGGAAAGCCGTCCTTGAGCTGAATTCTCGTGTACTATTCCTGTCATCTTGGACGGTTCATTCAATGTTAGTCCAAGTGAACATCTGTCTCCCAAACCCAGAAAAGCAAGAACTGAGACTCTGATCTGCGAGGCTACCAAGAGATACTTTCTGAACTGCAGCCTGACTCTCGTGGCTGCGTGAAAGCAAGGAACATTTACTCTGGTGCTTCTTTTTTTTTCTTTCACAAGTTTATTTACTGTGAATATTTCCCATTCTACCAATGAAAAAGCTGTTATAGGTTCAGCTCTCACTGATACAAACAAGACAGCCAGGCACTTTGGATGAAAGCATCTGCCAGCTGGTGTACTGTACTGTATGTCCTGGACTCCTGGAAAATGAAATTCGTAAACCTTGAAAAGTTTCTTCTTTTGGAAGGTGCTGCTTTCACTTGACAGCAAACAGAATGTTTTGCTCTTTTACGGTTGAATACCTTTTTATTTTTTTGCTTTTACCGTAGCTGTGCAAAATCTTCTGAACCAGGAAATACATCTGTATCCTCAGAAAATCACTTGTCAGTGTTTACAACATTTGCCTCCAATTCAGCGCTTAGTTTGCAGCTCCTGGTTGTGTCTAGCTGTACACGCTTTTTTTTTTTTCTTTTCAGATTTAAACTTAGCTTTTTTGCCTCCTCTAGCTTCAGGAGACACTTGTTCTCGTTCACCAGCTGTACAGAATTGTAGGGCGACATCTGTCCAAACAGGTGACACTTTTGCATCTACTAAAGTTTAAAGGGTTGAAAGAAGAAATGCTCCATTTCCAGATTGCAAGCATGAATTTTAAAATACGGCAGTAAATTGTGTGGGTTCAGCGGTGCTCTCGGAAGCCTGAGGATGCTAAGACAATGCAATCTCTCTGCACAATAAAAACATCGAATTCATGTTAAATTAAGTTTAAATCCGACAACAGCGATGTGTGCAGTCCTGTTAGGGTGGATTTTCATCTTAAATAACTGCTTGTACATTATGCAAAGGCTCAAAGTGCCAAATCTGCAGGCAGTCGGGGCCTTTGAAGTAGCTCAGCGGAGCATCCAGCTGTACATACTCAGTGCTGAATGTAGAGATTAAACGGGGGAGATTAAAGTTATCACGTGTGTGCATGTGCGTGTGTCTATCTACTGTATGTTACTGTATATTATGCAAGGGTTTAAGGCTGTCTGGGGTTTGGAGAGCACTGAATGATGATTACATAATGACTAGGAGCCATAAAGTGCAGTATGGATGGCTGCTTGGCTCCATTTGAACAGCGGGTGGTCTGGGTATTTATCCCTGCTAATGCCAGTGTCAGTGGTTGTTGTTACGTCACACTCTCTGGGTCAGTGGGTACTTTTAATTGTATACCAAATCATTGTGTGTTTTAAGATTTTTATATTATTTAATTTTTCTGTTTTAATGTGCTCATATTTTCATGTCCTTTTTTCCTTGTCTGTTCCTTACTCTATTTGTCTTTAGTTAACATTGCCTCTGTGTTGGTTCATGTGACCTAATTGTGTTGCCATTTTGGCCGGCACTCTCGAAAAGGAGATTTAGATCTCAAGAGGCCATCCTGGTTAAGTAAAGGTCACACTGAAAAATCTCCCGACAAGACAAACAAAGGTAAGAAAATCCACCAGCAGTGAATATTTTGACAATTTCTGGTCCCTGGTTTAAGGTTAAGATTAGACTTAGGATAAAGTTACTTCATGCATATATGTATAGTACATGTGAAAAATGTATGAATATATAGCAGTTTTTCATAACTTGATATTACCATTTTTCAATTTTCAGTGGAATTATAATGTCTTATTGACAGATGGTGTGATCATATTGAGTTGTCATTTCAATAAATTCTATTGTCTAAATTAATAACTCCACAGAAATTATAATTAAAAGTGAATGAGTCATTCAAAATATGTTGTACACGGAAGATTAATCTTTCTCAGAATAAAATCTTACACAGCCCAAGCCAATATTACACAGGCTGCCTTATATTTAGAGGCAAGCTGGGCTCAAACTCTCTATTAAATATAATACAGAAGTTGGTAGATTTGCCCAGGGGAGTTTTTACACCTCCAGTGCTTCTCAGCAGCTAAGGTGGAAAGTGCAAAAAATTGCTAATATATACTGTATATTGAATATTAATATACATAGAGAAAAATATCGTTAAATTTCAGATTTCTTAAGATGTCCCTTATGTGAAAAAGTGCTATGGAGAAATTAACACCCTAAATGACAATATCAAGATATTAATCAGCATATGCCAACCAGCCATAGAAGCTGGCCCCTCTGGACTGAACAACCCTGGAACCGACTCTGACTGACTTCAATCACTTAAATCAGTAATTTGATTCACAAACTTTATAACAAATACAGGAAAAAAGGACTTGCTTTTCACATTTGATGAGTTGTGTTTGATGTATTACAGAACATTAAAAGACAGTGTGTTGCATCTACACGTGGATCAAATTTTTTATATGTGATTTTTGTATATATTTAGAATATTTTAATGTCTTTCATGTTGAAAAAATATTTTTATTATTATTGTAACATTAGACCCAACTATAGCAACATTTTCCAATTTAACAAAATGTTAGCACTTCTTTAGAAAGATTTAGCATTTAGCAAGTCGTGCAACTCAGACTTTAAAACCAATGATTTGTGATTTCAGTTGGATTTGAGTTTTTTTTCACTAAAGATACTATATACAAAAGAGAACCACAAAAAACTGACATTACATCACTAAGCACCAGTTTGAAAAAAAAGATACCAAAAATATTTTTTTCCTGTACAAAAACAACTCAGCGGTCAACAACAAAAATCATTGTAGTCTGCACACTTGGGGGACTCAAAGTTTAGGATTTGGGACTTGAATGCAAGAACCTGAGACTAACTTGTGACTTGCAAAACAACTGTGACTTGACAATGTCTTAATCCCACCTCTGCTCTATTGTACCCGTGTTACAACTGTAGCCATCTTTGTTTACCTGCGTCTCTCCCCGTGTGTGATTAATATGTAAAGCTGTGCGCCTGAACATGTGCGTGCATGTTTAACAAGCAGTTTCTCACATTGTCATTGGGTGCCTCGTCCTCAGTGGCCACCTGGATGGTGTAGGCCAGGAAGCAAAGGATGGCACCAATCCAGAGCAGGATGGAGAAGCCACCGAACAGCTGACGGCAGAACTTGACCCACTCAGGGGTGGTGGGGGGAGGGGTCAGCGCGTTTGGACCATCCCTGGCCAGAATCTCCGCAGCTCTGGCGTTGGTCAGGCCCTGAGGGAGAGCAATTTTTAGGAATGAATGTCTTTTCTGCATGCACTGGGAATCTTATTACAACACAACGACCCCATTTTCACCGCGGCTTAAAAAGCAATTTTACTGCTACAGTTGCAGAACATCAAGTATTCCTGCCTGGCCTATTTAACACCACAAGTATAATAAACTGGGTGAGTCTCCTCATCTAAGGTTCTAGGCCGTAAAACTGTTAGAAGTAACTTTATTGAAATATTTTTTTCATGATTTTGCCTAATAGTGTTAAGGTCTAATTTACAGAAAATCCATGAAAGTACCTTAAATACTATAATTTAGTTATATTGGAAAAAAACAACTTACACACACACACACACATACATTATCTCTTTTTCAAGCTTTCATAGTTTTTTTTGACATTTTTTACAGCTTGTGATATTTTTAGAGCACCCCAACTACTTTTTTTCTTTTTCAAATACTAATCTTAAAAAGATAAAATCAGTTTCACTTCACTTGCAATGTCAAACTTAACGTAAGCAGCAAATGTGTTTACAGCATAAAAACTTTTGTGATGTGCTTGTATCTGTCTGTGCATGGGATTGTAGCGTCAAAGTGTGTATGCTTGTTTGTGTGTGTGTGTGTGTGTGTGTTTGTGTGATTGAGGGATTAAAGATGAATGAGGCTCAAGGTGAGCCGGGGACGCTGCGGTGGATCTACCTTGACCAAAGTAATGTTTGGTCTCAGTTTGGATGCTGCTCACTAGTAGAGGCAAGCAGAGATTACATCTCTGTGGGGGATATTACAGCAACTCTTTGTGGCATGTTTGTATGCAAGTGTGTGTGTGCAAATTAGGCTGTTTGTGCGTCGTTACCCGCGTGAGGTCCACTCCATAGCGTTTTCCCAGATCATCCAGAGCTATTTTGTGGTCGTCCTGCAGGGATAAAATGTTCCTTTTTTATTTGTGCTTCAGTGGAACAGAAACAGTAAACAGAATCAGTGTAATGTTAATTGGCCAGTAAAATTATCTCTAAGGAAATTTGTCTTTGACATATCATAAATGGGAAACTGCACATATTCTTTTACAGCTATACATTCAATGCACTGCTATAGGAACTGAGGCAGTATGACTACAGCTGTAAAGGGAATTTTAATAACCGACCAGGGTCAAATAGATCATGAGGGCATAGCTCTGATGCATTACACACCTCCATCTTCCTGAGAAAATACTTTATTCTGTGTTTCTGACAAGGATCAGGGGCTTTATATATATATGATTCATTCCCCATGACAGATCAAAGAGGTCAAAGAGTGATGTCCGCTCCCCCTGCATTGCCAAGTAGCTCTGAACCAGAGGTGAGCAAACTGTAAAAATGTGACCCACTGAAAACTGTACGACACTGTTTAACAAAAAGGGTTGGGGAAAAATGCATAGTATCGCAGTATTTTGCATGGCAAAATTTCTGGGTTCATTTTATTGTTTGGTGGCATATTTTTATATATCTGTGCAACTGGCCAAATGCCACCTCAAGATAATCCAACATAGCCATAGGCAGAGATTTCGGGGGCCATGTGGGGGACACATCTCTTGCAATGTTTTCAATGTGCATTTGTCGCCCAATAAAAATCTAAAAGTAACAGAGGACTTATCTTACTAATGAAAAAAGGCTACATTTGATGCATAGATATTCACCAGAATGCAGGAAGTAAAGTGTTTGATGCTCAAAATTTCGTGGGAGAGGATCCCGAAACACCCATTTTCACGTGTCCCCTCAATGTTGAAACAAAACTTACGTCCTTGACTGCGACTAAAATGGAGTTTGGTACTATAGCAACAAAAGCTACCAGCTGTCAGCATGACGTCAGTCCCACACAGGGGCGTAGCAACAAATTCTGAGCCTGAAGCAGTCTCTGTGGGCCCCCTGTCCTTCCTCTTTTCATCTATGTCTCTCTCACAAACCTTTTGAAATTTTTTTTAGCTTTTGTAGAAACAATTTCTATTGCAGGGGCAGACTAAACCATTTTACACCTCTATGGGGTGACAGGGCCCCCTTACAGACCTTCCACTATTTTTGATACAAAGTTCTGTCTTTTAACCAATGTATTCCCCGATTTTAATTTAGTTATGGGACTAGTCGCTTAAAAATTTAAAAGAATCAAACAAAAGCAAACTTTGAATTCCAGGCTTTTCAAAGCACCCCCTTTCATTGATGTCCTTTGGCAATTAGCCCCATTTTCCCCAAGCCCCCAGTAACAGTGCCAAGGTTTAAAAACATTTTTACATAGTTGCCATAAGTGGAATTACACCATCCGCATGCATCATGTGATGCCATCAGGCCCAGAAAAATGTTAAACCATTGACTTAAATTACGAAAGAGACAACTGTAAATCAGTGGATAATTATTTTTGAGCATCAAAACCCCTGTAAAATGACTATTTAACTATCAGGATTTGCTCCATTCAGTCCAATAACATTTCCAAAGTGTAGAGGAGCCACAATATTAAATCATTTTGCTCCCAATCAAGTTAGTGGAGCGCTAAACTGGAAGTTTGCCGACAGGCGTAAGTTAGCTGCTCGGTCACACACAGCCACCATGAGTCTCTAGTGCTCATGCTCTATGGGCTCAATAATGCAAAAGATCCAGGTACTTTCATTCAGCGGAAAGATCATTTTATTACGCCTCCACTCTGGCAACAGCTGAGGCCAGAGGCATTATGCTTTCAGGTTGTCTTTCTGTCTGTCCATCCGTCTGGCACATTTTTGTGAATGCAATATCTTAAGAACGCCTCCAGGGAATTTCTCCAAATTTGACACAAACTTTCAGTTGGACTCAGCAATGAGCTTATTAGATTTTGGTGATCATAGGTCAAAGGTCAAGGTCCGTGTGACCTTGTCTCAGTCTTGTGAATGTAATACCTCAAGAAAACCTTTTCAAATTTGGCACAAACGTTCAAGTAGATTCAAGAAAGTGCTGATTCACTTTTGGTGGTCAAACTCCTGGTGATCTTGCATTTGTCTCATTCTTATAAACTCAATAACTCAAGAACACCTTGAGGGAATTTCTCCAAATTTTGCACAAATGTTCACATGGACCCAACAATAACCTGATTAGAATTTGGTGTTCAAAGGTCAAGGTCACTGTGACCTTGCATACGTATGATTTTCATAACCCCAAAATCTGAAGGTGGCCTTAAGAAATGTCCTAAAATTTGGCGCTAATGTCCACTTGGACTCAAGAATGAACTGATTAGAATCTGATGGTCGAAGGTCAAATGTCAAGATCATGGTGACCTAATAAAACATGTTTTGGGCCATAACTAAAGAAACCTTGGGTGCCCACTTTGAAATGGTGATTGTATAGATCTTCTGTGCTGCAGGGGGTAAGATGTATGTTAAGCATGTTTCCACAGACATGGATGTAAACTGTAAGTGCAACTTGACTGGTGCACTGAGGCACATTACCAGCTCTGTCTATTTACTTCATGTGCTACTAAGAAGCTTTCACAGAAATGAACAGCGTCCCCCCTTCAATGCTGTATCCAGATCTTTTAATACATTCATGCTTTCCCCCCACTATGACGCCACTGGTCCCACAGAATTAGTGGCTACTTTATGTAATCAACAAAAAGACAGCAAGAAACCCACCAGTTCCTTTACCAACAGTAGCTCTCAGAGGACCACAATGATCTGTAGCTTGGCGGAAATCAACGACACACCCCAGTGTACAGAAAACACTTTGCTAGTTAAGCTTTATTTATATGCCCCTCCACCCAATATCGATCAGCCATTATCTGGTGGTTGTTTAAAGGATTTCTGGTGGGGAATAAATGTAGGAAATCACTAGCTGAAGAATAAGGCAGACTGATGAAAACACAACACTTGATCCCAAAACCTCTCCCAAAACTTTGACAGCATCCAAGGATTTTTTTTTCTTTAATCAGTCACAGACCAACTTGATAATTACCAAGAGCTGCTTTATCAGAGATAGTGCGTGCAGCAAAATGTACCCCAGTTTTCATGGGCATCGCTTGGCTGCATTTTGACAGCACCTCAAAGAGATACAGCTCTGCACAAGACAAAAACTCTGCACTACACTGCTGGTGGCCCACAAATTATTCAGTATCTTTCTGAGTACAAAGAAGAGCAGCCAGAGGGTGGTAGAACAGATAGGAGAGGACGGGCTGGCTGGGAACTCATCTACGAGTGACTACACTAAGCAGGTTGGATTGCCATTTTGTTTACGGGCCACTGTTTTCATTTATAGCCTTGTTAAATAACCTGGTGTCTTTGGCGTAACACTATTTGGGGATCATTTGGGAGCAGCGGCGATGGAATCAATCACTGTGCAGAGTGAGTGTGGGTTGGTGAAGTGACAGCTTGTTTTTCTTACCAAGGCCACCTCCTTCTTCAGCTCATCCAAGTCCCTGTCCTTCTTCTTCCTCTTCCCTCCATTCTCAGCACCACACTGGGGGGTAAAGAGGGAGATTACCATACATCAGGCCCGTAGGCTATCATCCCGAAACTCCACAGAAAATAAGGAAAAAGCCACATGCTTGTTGCCACATTGTAACTCGCCATTTACATTCATAGCCACGTATTACAAGCATCAGTGTGAGCACAATGGACTTTGTGTATGCTGGTTCATTTCAATCTCCTGGCACTATTGGCAAACCATTCACTGAATTCGTTGGAGGAAAAATATTTTTCTCATAGTGGGAGTTCCTCATTTGTGCAAGCGAGAGAGAGTGTGTGTGTCACGAACAGTTGGAAGAATGGTGCATCATGGAAATCATCTGCCGCTGTCAGTCTCCTCTTAGCAGCACGTGTACATGTCAGCGGAGGAGGGATACACAGGGAGACTGAGGGGAGAGTGCGAGCGAGTGACACAGTGAAAAAGTAATCAAAAAGAGCCAAAGAGGGAGCACAGAGCCGGTGGAGTGCCTGAAATGTGTCTGGCATAGCAATTTCCCCCCACTGTGTGAGGAAGATTACCAGCCTGTCCTCCCATAAAGCTAAATGGAATGGGCCTGATGGAGAGAATAAAAACAAAATTACGTAATTACCCAAATAAACAGCGAGCCGGGAGCAAAACTTATTGAGGAGAAAAGCTATCATCCTGTGATGTTACTGTCTTAAAAAAAGCCCTGCAGACGGGTTGAGAAATCTCAGTAGTTTTCCATGATGCATGTCCACGCCATATGCTGTTACTGTACATATGCCACAGTAGGAACACAGAAACTGAGTCATCCAATCAGTTACTGGAGGCAAGTTGTCAGAGAGGGCCAAGTGATATGGCAAAAATCATATTTTACAATATTAATGAAAATAACTTTGATATTGAAATGATGTTATAAGGTTGACTACTGGTGTTTTCATTTTAAAAAAATTCCCAATGAGATTCTTGATAAATTGTTATCAGTAATGTGGATATAATGAGCCAGCGAAGAACAGCTAAAACAGTTTGGTAAGTTCAGAAAATTACACACTGTAAAAATAAATTGTTTGATTAACTCAAATTTTCAAATGATTCCACTTGTCTTCTCAAATTCAGTCAACTTAAAAATTTAGGGCAGCCTGGACACTTTTTTTTGTTGTTAAAACACGTCTTATTTTTACAGTGCAATTTACTGGCATAAAATGGAAAGCTGGAATAGTCTTAGTTTTTAAAAAAAATACATCAGTTACTGTTCTACAACCTTGAAAACGATAAAAAGACATTATTATGATCATATCACAGATGAGTTTTTTGATAAATAATAATAATAATAGTAATAGTGTGGATATTATCACTAAGTAAGTAAAGACATATAACAGAACAAATAGAACAGCCTAAGTTCATAAAATTACATTAAGGTAGTGTAATTCAGGCTTTAAAATCAAGAAAAGACACTTACAATGTTTCCGTACCCAAAACATAATACGCTATCTAGTCTCGTGTCACACTATTGATATAGTATATTGCCCTGCCCTAGTTTGAGTGTAATAAAAAAGAATTTCCATACATTTTTGGTTTTAAAAAAGAAAAAAAACTTACCCCTTTGCCCATGCTGGATGTCCAGACGTCGGCAGGTTATAATGTGAAGGACAGCGCTCAGGGGCCCCGCCACAGCTGAGACTTCCCGCCCCCACGTGTGGAAGACACTTGTGGCTTTTTTTGGGCCTTGCACCCCCACACCAAACATCCCGTTCCCTCACTTCTTGCTCCCTCCTGTCAGGGTAACCTGAGCCATACAACACCCCCAACCCTCCCCACTACTACACTCCTATCAGGGCCCTCTCTGCACCCAGGCACCCCCCCCCCCACCCACTACCACCATCCAACGCTCTCTCACACAGACAAGCTCTCCCTGTGTACCTGCACCTGCTCAATATGTCCCCCCCCCCCCTCGCAACACACTCATGGTTTCACAGAGAACAACAACCTATCAATCACTGCTGTCAACACAACAAAAGAAACCTCGCACTCTGCATAACATACGGTATTTATAACAAACGTGATAATGAGGGGCCGACATTGGTCCTCAAGATTTAAAATGAAAAAAGGAGGCCAAGTATTCGGCTGTTTGGGATTCTGTGCGCACACTGAATCCTCAGGTCTGTTCTGCAAATAAATCCCGCTAATAAGTGTTTAATCATTTAGTTAATTGATCCTCAAAGATGAACTTTTCTCCTGCTTGAATTCAAAACAACTCATAGCTAACTACCACACTGCAATTAGCCAAAGTCCAACATATTTACAACATAAGGCAGGTCACCAACACTGCGCCCACACAACAGATGCAGCAGATGATCTTGTGTCAAGGAAGTACCAAATGTCTTCCCACAAGTTGCCAGTGACTTTTAGAGTTGATTTTATGTTTGCTGCACTGCTTGAAATCCTCTGTGAACTGTATACTTTGATGTACATATGAGCCACTAATGTGCTTCTTTCAAGGTTACTTTCATTTTTTTCTCCCACAAAAGGGTTTTTCAAGGATATATTTGCTGGCTTATTGGTTTGTCCTTATCGCTAGAGTTGAGCATATGTCTGTGGTAAAAAGAAAAAGAAAAACTTTGTTAACTTTGTATGTCTGTAACCCTGGTCTCTGGGGGCCTCCTAGAAATGATTTTTTAATGAACACAAGTCAATAACAAAATAAAAGTTGGACGTCTAAGAACTTTCTAAGTAAAAACTGACAACATTTCGTGACATTTTTGCCACCAAATAGTGACCAAAGAAAGCCCAGAGAAGGGCAAAATGTTATGTGATGTTCTGTCCCCTATTAAAAACAAGCATTCCAAGTATTCTGTGGTTAGTAAAAAAAAACATATTTTTATAGTTGTATTTAAGTTTATAAAATAAATTAATGAATGTGAAGTAGACAAGAGTTAAGGTCTACACAAAGTGGGATAAGTATCATCACAAGCTATCCTTGCTAGCACTGCTGCCCACTATTTAAAGAGATAGTTCGTATCTTTAGAGGTGAAGTTGTATGACGCACTTATCAATAAACAGTATATAGCATACAGTAGATGGTAGTTGGTACATCCCTAGTTTAGAGAGACAAGCAGGAGTGCCAACTTGGAAGCTAGGCAAAGTACTGCGGTGGAGGGGCCAGCAAGTCCCACCTGAAGATATTAATATCAGTTTAAGTCTGCTACATTTAGAGTATTTTCACTGCTTTGCCTAAACATCAGACAGCTATTTCTGATGGGGAACTGAAGCTGTTTTCGTGCTTTCTTCAAAGCCATACTCCATTGAGTAAAACAGTGATTTAACATCGCTGAACACAGGAGCTGCATCTTTGCATGCACATAAACCGCGGCTGGATGATATCAGGTGAGGACGCAGCAGGACAAAACTAAGGGTGTAAATCACTGGTTTCATCACAATACAATATTATATCGATACTTTGGGCAACAATACAATATTTGCAGATATCACAAAGTCTACCAAGATATGATTTTAATTCAATTCGATTTAGAGGCCTGGATATGGGCCGAAATTATACATCATTTAATACAGTCAGTTACAGGAGAAGCTGCTACCCCGTCCTTTGCTTTTGGCCAGAAAAGATAAAAAACAACTTATACATAATTGGAAATAATCAAAACTGGTTCATTCTGTTTGAAAACCCTGTCTGGGAAAAAAAAGGTTTTCATTTTAATTCAAATCATGATCTTTGTCCTAAACCTTTAGGGCTGTCTAACTGGAAGACAAACGTCTCCCAACATCCTCAAAATGTGGATTAACAACAAGATCTTTTCACTAGTAGTGAAAGTATAAAAATCTATAATTACTGTCAAGGATCACAGCCTATGCCTATGGCATTTTACATTGCAGACATTAGCTTAGCGGCTAGCGGACTTTCCCTCTACTCATTTCTTAACCAACGTACTATTATTTATGCTTTGACTTACTCACCGCTGGTTTAAGTCTCTGCACCTCCAGACAGAGCAGCGCAGATGACTTTCAGTCTACATGCACATTTTTTTCAGTCAACATTTTTGAATTAGAGAAGCTAACCTAATGTTAGCAGACAGTCACTGAAGTGGCCCAGCAGGTACTTCCTGTTTACTCAGTGCAGCTTTTGTTTCCATATGACGCAGTTTCTCTGAAACAAAACATTTCCATGCTAATTATTTATTCCCGAGTTAACAGCATTATCCTCATCATCTTTCTCTGGGCTGCTCGCCGTCATCTGCCGGACACTGTGTGACAGTGACACAGACTTTCAAAATAAGGGCACGCCTGAAAGAGGATGATATGGATCATGTTTACACTTTGCACGGATGTTAGGTGATCATTTAATTGGTGTTACTATACACTGCCGGACAGAGGTCACATGATACACATGCAGGCAACATCATTTGGGCATGCCATGGAACCTGAGGTATGTGCATGAAATGTGGCAGAAGTGCATCAGGTTAAAACGACCAAATAGAAGGAGGGTGAGGGCACATCTAGGGCGGGCAGGAGGGGTGGTGGATGGGTCCCACAAACAGCAGACTTTACTGTGAGAGTCTGGTATTTGCTTCCAGCCAGAATTTGATGTTTTTTTTTCTATATCTACCCATGTGCCTTCTTCCCCAAAACCTAACTGTTCCTGCTATTGTTGCATGTGCTGTTGTTGCCGAAACACAACCACATGCCACATTATCCCACCATGTGCATTTATTGGCATCATGGTAGCAGAATACCCTCACTCAATTCTCTGTCCAAACTTAAAAAAAAAAAAAAAAAACATCTTCAGCACCATACAAATCAGTATTTAACTCTTGTCTCAATTGTTTAATTTGTACATTTGCAGAGATGTCAAAAAAATACAATTTGTGGTTAAACAGGGAGTTGTGTGCTGTTGCCTGGCAACCTCACAGAGATGACAAAGCCATGGTAGCCTATATATAAAATAGAAAAAAAACCAACAACTCTAAAGACCCTGTGAGTAGATATGAAACATGCCTGACTTTGGTGACTCCAAGTGGTAGCATCAGAAAAGAGACACTGGGAGACGACACCTCAGCTCACCCTCTCAGGTGCTGCAGCTGAGCAGCTCAGTGGTCATCAGTTAAAGGCTGTGGCTGTAATTTGAGTGTAACTGTCTGAATATGAAACAGAGCATTTCTGAAAAGGTTATGTATGCTCACTGAACCCAGCCTGCCTATTAAGTCAGAAAAATTAAGGCTTTTTGAGAACACCTCATTTTGTTACCCTGTAAAATGTGAAAAGGTTGTAAATGGCCACTGAGCATTTATTTTCAGCTCATCATCATTACTTTTTGGTAGTTGGTATCAAAGGGCATGGTGAAGTGAGACCATTTCAGTCCTCACCTGCTGCCATGAAGCACATGTTATGAAGATTTATCCCAAAACCGAATTCCTTTTGAATGTATAAGAAATACCTGGTGGCTGAGTTCATCCTTTAAAACCTCCTCTATCATGTTGTCATTGTGTGTGTACAAATGTCTTTCGATAGCTACTGTGCTATTTTGCGATGAGTTCTACTCTCATGCCAGCCATGAAATGGTGGAAGGACATTAACTTGGAAGGACTTTCTTCTTTTAAAAAGATCATGAAATGATGTCTTGGATGAGCCATTTGTGACAGATTCCCACAATGCTTGGAACTTGGAAAGAAAGAAAGACTACACATTTTCATCTAGGTTTACTTTGTCTTCTGTCGACAACAGCCGCGCTTGGGGCTTTAATTTTTTTCTTTTTATTTACGTTCTCTTTACAACATATTATACAGAGTCATCAAAAGTTGTTAGTGCTCTGGAATTATCACAAGCATTAAAATAAACGTAAAAAATTGTAAGAAGCTCCAGTCATTTCAAATAAAGGGAAGGTTATTGTGCAACTATGACTAATACAGTTCATAATACATATAAAACACTTTTTAAAAGGCATTTTAATGTCTTATGTCAGGTGTCTGTGTGGCTTTGCTGAAAAAGAAGACAACATTCAAACTGATCCACGTGACTGGATAGTTAAACAGCGACTAGTGAAACAGATCTCCAGTTATAAAGATGTGGATTTTTTAGCACCTCCATTGCCGTTATGAATTTTAAAGGAACATTCAAGTCTACACTGTCCACCCTGCATATCAAGCACGCAGATCGCAATCCGTCTTTGGCTCAGGGTTGGGGAAGAAGCACCTTTAAAAGAAAGCTCTGGGGGAAGAGCTGACTATCTGTGGTGATACATATGGATTTTTGGCTTGGCTTAACACGCCAGATAAGTCTCTTCCTCCGAAGATTTCTCTCACAGCAAGCACCTTCCTCCCCCGTTTTTTATTTTCTCCCCAGCCACATCGCGCTGAATCTAACCCAACTCTTATCCAACCCCTCATCTTCTCTCCGTTGCCGCACGACCACCTTGATTTACGTCTCGGAATAAAACCAGAGACAGCCACACAGCACCTTCCATAACACAAGGTCAGAAATATAATGTCATATTCTAACGAATACAATTACATTTCTTCCCTGCCTTGATGAACATGTTCTCCATGTGTTTCCTTTTTGCACACATGTAAAAAATGTTTCCAAAAACATTATTTGCTTAACTTAGGGTAGTTTTTTTTTTGCTTTGTATCAAATCTCTTTTTTTTTTAAACACACATATACATAAAACACGCGTCGTATTTTGCGACCGGAAGAGAGCTAGCTAGATTATAAGTTTCTGTTTGGCGTCTTCAGTGAGAACTAAAGGCGGATTTCTGCCCATGTGTTTCCGTCCTTTGCCGGTGAGGGGCAGAGGAGAGCATTTTGGCATTCGAACCAGCAGAAACAAGACAGTAAAGGGTCGGAGGGAGAAGGGAAGGCGGGCTCGGCAGGGGACATGCCTTTTTTTGGGGGGGTGTGGCATTTTTGAAGGGCAAGAGAGAGGGCGTTCGTCGATCATTGGGCAAGCCGGAGGGAGGGGAAAGAGACGTCCATCATCGAGTTTCAAAAAGAGAAGAAGAAGGACGAAGAGGAGGAAGGACAGAAGAGAGAGGAGCAGAGCATTGAGCTGTAGGCCTGGCAGTCAGATAAGGAGAGGCTTAAAGAGTGGAGTGGATTGTGTATAGGCCTTTTCTGTTGGGGAATAATGCAGTGCACAGTCACTAGAAGACAGGAAGAGGAAGAGATAAAGGAAGCCAAAGACGTAAGGACAGAGAGAACAAACCAGGGGTTTTGGAGGGAGGAGATGAATCCCAAGATGGGAGCAGAGATGAAGAGTGAATAACAAAGGAGAGAAGACAGCAGAGGAGGCAGGGAGGGAGGGAGAGAGCAAGATGGAGAGAGAGATATCTCGTTACCAGCACGTGCTAAAATAATTAGCCCTGGGTTGGCGAGGAGAAACGTGCGAGCGGATTAACCGGACCGAAAATAACTCTGAGAGCACAGAAGCTGCACCTCTTCCTGGTAAGCCCCTTTTGTCAAGACTCCTGAGAGCATCCGCCAGCCCCTCCGGGCCGTGACGTCATTCCAGGTCGTCAGTCGTCGGCCATCGAGTCAAAAGCGGACACGCACTCAGGCACAAACATCACAGCAGGCGCCCCCTCCCTCCCCATCCACCCTGCTCACCTCTTTCTTTATCACCCCCCTTCCCCTGTTAGCTGAAAAATGTGCAGCTGTTACAGTAAGCCCGTACGCTCTTATAGGGCCAGAAATAGCCCCCTTTAGCCAGGGCAGGGACACGGCGACAACCTCCATTAGCTCAAATGTGAGAGGATTGAATCACCCCGAGCTCGAGGGCTTGAACCTCTATCTACGCCGGCTGAGAGCAGGAATCATATTTCTCTCCCACTATCACTCTCCTCTCCGTCTCTGTCTCGCTTTTTCTCTATCTGAAGTCCAGAGTGCACTCACAGCTCCACTCAGTGTGTGTGATTGAGTCGTAAACATTAAGGGGGGAAGATTCAGGGGACTCTAAACACCGAGGGACGTCTTTCGGGTTCCTCTTAAGGAAGTTATGTGTGTTGTTAGACCTTAAACAGTTTTACACTTTGCCCAATGAGTGCATACAGAGTCTCCAATCAGCCATTGTAAAAATTATTTGACGCCGTTGCCGCTGATATAGTAGGACTATTCTTACAGCCAGTGCTGTCTTGAAAGAGAGGAGATAATGGGAAATAATGGGGGTTGCATCAGGCTGGGCAGTAAAGGAGGGAGCAGACTAGAGGAGTGGAGGCAGTCATGGAGAAGTCAGACCTTTATCTACAGGAGAAAAGAAAGAAAAGAGGGAAGGGAAGTGAGAGAGGAAGAGAAACAGGATAGAGCAGTTAGCATATAAATCACTTCTGTAATTTGAATTAACAAGAAAGTCAGGAAATTCACAAGTGAAAGAGGAAGAAACGGGATTGGAGAGGGGGTGAGAAAAGAATGAAGATCAGTGCGAGGGGAGAAAGTTAGAGTTTGACACGTCGCCGGCGAAAAAAAAAAGCAAATTGGCTTGTCCCCGCAGCTTGGGATTCGTGATGCGTATCGGACGCACTTGGAGAAAGCTTTTTCGGCGGATAGGATCACAATGAAAGGAACCAGAAAGGCAAAACCCGGGGAGCGGCTTTTTAGATTTTGTTATCAAACCCAGCCGTCTTAGGGTCTCGCTTCAAATGGCATATCTTATGACCTGACAAAAGTACTCGGGGTGCCGGCTGGTGTAAGAGATTATCACGACATCTTAGATCTCGGCCCATATAGCTGCGTCTACAGTCATCAGCCTGTGACAAGAGCAGATATGATTTGACTCATTTATTCAGGCACTCAGGTTGGCGTTGTGGTGGGTGTGAAGTAGGTTTATGGTTTTTCCTCTCCTGCCGTCTCCTCAGCAGACTTCCCACTCTTATCCTAGACGGCTCCCTCCCCCCTTGGCCTCTCTATTGGTTTATTTTTTGAAGGTGAGCTGATTGGCGAGGCGGGAGAGGAAGCCAACCGGTTTGGACTTTCCTGTTGCTCCCTCTCCACCGGGCCTCTCCTCCCCATTTTTGCGGGTCAGCTCCAGCTCGATGGTCATCAGCACCCGGCCCGGGCCCTCGTCCCCTCCCCCCACCACCCTTTCTGTCTTTCTGGCTATGGTTTGATGCTGCTGCGACTTGGGCTGGGCCCTCCCCACCGCCAGGTGTACGGGCTGGAGCAGCCGGCCGACGAGCCCGCCCCAGCCCCTCCCCGTATCCTATTTCTTATCCTTGCGTGACTCCTGCTTCTTCTTTTCCGAGGCGGCCGCCTTCACCTTGGAGGGGTCGGCGGGAGGCACGGGGCCCTGTGGGGGAGGAGGGAGAGGGGGTCGGGGGGAGAACAGGGGAGGAGAGTCACTTCAGGAGGAAAGGAGTGTGAGGGAGAGAGAGAGAGAGAGAGAGAGAGAGAGAGAGAAGAGAGAGAGAGAGAGAAAACAAGGAGGTAGGAGAGGAGAGGAAGGAGGGGTGAGATGGGTGCGTTAGAGGTGAGAGGATGAGAGATGGAGTTAGCAGGACAGGTGGAGCTGTGTGAAGAGGAGAGAAAAACACATTTAGGAGGAGACCGGGTGGTGTCCAGAGTTCTCACAGGTAGAGAGACAGTCCTTTTAGGGGAGGGGGTAGCAAGTGAGGGGGGGTGGTGTCCAGAGCTGTAAGGGGGTGACAAAACAGGTAACCATGCGTTAGGATGGGACACAGTGGCAGGCAGACTCCATACACCTGTGAGAACTAAGAGACACTTGATCAATAACACACACTCATACACACACTCGCACACACAATGTATACCATACTGGGTTCTTGTTGGGATTCGACTATTTGTGCAACAATTAAACAAAATCTGACCATATTTGTAGACAAAATAGCTCTAATTTTTCTCGTGACATTGGACAAGACCCAGTAAGTAATTAATTTAGCAATGTTGGATAAAAATGTTAGAACCGGCAATAAACTTGGCTAAAAAGAGAGATTTTAGACATCTAGGCAGCAGTGGAAGAAGTACTCAGACATATCACCTCAATAAAAGCAGTAATCAAAGTATAGAAAAGTGAAAAGCCTTCATGCTCAGTTTTCACTGAAGAAGAAAAGTATCATGCCAGTGTGCCAAAAGTAAAAGTACTTGTTTACAGAACGGTTGCCATAGAGACAGAACTGTCAACTCATTACACTGCGTTTTTTATCTTCAGTGCGTCCACTCCAACTGGTTTTCACGGGGGAGGGGGATTCCATGTTCCCTAACTAATCACTAGAGACCTACATATCTTCCTCAGCAGTTTGTATTTTTCATGGCCTACTTCGTGCATTATAGAATAGGTTAGAAATGGCAACTATCACCGTCACTTGCAGGCATACTTCTTTGTTATTGGTTGCAGCTTCTCCAGTCAAAGTTCATCACAATTAAATTCAGTGGGATACAAAAATGCAAATTTACTGTGCCAGCGGAAGCAAATGTTTGAACTGCCCCTTCACCTGCACTGAATGGAAGTGAACAGGAGGCAAATATTCACCAATGTTAATTTCACTCATTATGGGACTGTGATCTATAAAACATTTTTTTACCTCTGAAATGTAGTGAAGTAGAAGTTTAAAGTAGCATGAAATGGAAATACTTAAGTTAAGTACAAGTAACTCAAAACTATTTGAATGGATATATTTAGTTACTTTCCTCCACTGCATCTAGGTCACATTTTAACTGTAGTTTTAACATCCTTCGGATGGGTATAGTTCAGTGTGTGGTTAGGACATGCAACACAATGAAATATAGCCATTAAAAGGCTGTTTGCAAATTTAACACTACACATAAAATCCATAACTGCATTTGAATTATTCAAATCTAGCCCTTTTCATGTGTGAAATAATGTTGCTCTTGCTTTTAAGTTTATTTTTTAACCTCAGATTTAGTGTCAAACTAATGCCTATGTTGTTATTCAAATTTGGTTGTTTTTGTTGTTGTTGCCTTCCCTCTTTTGTCTCTGAGCATAAATTGTCTAAATGCATAAACTGTGGAAATGCAATGGCTTGTCAGGCCCCTCTTGAAAAAAAGATGATGCATCTCTTGAGGCTTTTTCTGTTGACAATGAAATTTTTTAAAAACTTTCACCCGTTTCAACCTCGACGTCCACTGTAAATGTCGTCTACCCTGCGCATAAACACTGCATGCATACTGGGTCTCTGAAACATTTAGGCTTTTAGACAATAAAAATTAGCATGAAAGGGTTTTCTGTTTGAGGGCTAGCTGCACTCCAAGATACAATACCTGATAACATTTAGAGAGGGGAACTTCCTGAAAATAAAATTTGTGTTTATAAATCATATACCTTGGCTATTAAATGAATACTTTAAGTTTACAGTGATTCGATTTCTGTTCTAGCAGTGGTCAGGGATAGATCTTCTTTTCTGGCTCTGTGGTATTTTTTTTTAAAAAAAGGCCCACATTTAGCCTCCATTCATCTAACTTGTACTTATATAATTCTTCCATTCACTCCCACTCATTCTGTATACTGTCTGTGCAATGTCTAAAAACATCTCCAAGAAGAAATCTATAAAAGGAAGAGGAGGAAGGAAGTAAAGTGAGGCTTCATTTGAGCACAACAAATCCATCAGGACGGACTGGACAGAGTGGAGATAAGGTCAAGGTAGCACTTAAATTTACAATAGCTGTATTCCAGTGCATTAACCTGTGAGTTAACCTATTGAAAAGTATCACAAGTGCATGATAATGCTCCGACGGAACTTAATGAAACTTCACTCATATGTAATGGTTTTGACCAACACTGTGCACTTTCAATGCTGTCCCACAGGTTGAACTCAGAGGCTGGTACACTGTTGTAAAAGTGTTACATAAGAGGACAGTCAAACTGGATAGAGTGCCCCAGGAATGATGTTTTTCTCTAGGCTGACCAGGAAGTTAGCTTCGCCCTGGTTCCCTTGTCAAAAAGCTGATGGGATTTTTCCAATGGATTTTGGATCGTTGCAGAAAATAGGCTCTGTGGTAAACAAACGTTTATGATACTTACACGTTTTGTTCAGCAAGATAATCTTCACAAATGTATGCCAGTTTCAGGATTTTTGAAGTCTAAATGTAACCACCAAAAGTAAAAAGCTAATGTTAGGCTTAAATGAACAACATTATGGTCGTGTCACCATTGCTACGAAACTGTAAAGCCGTGTTCAGCGCAGCATGGCATGATAACATTCTGTGGTCTTATTTAGCCACTTGGAGTTGAAATCCCTGTTTTATTTGAATGTCTTTTTTTGCACAACAGGTTACTCTGTGATAATGAGGAGATTAGGAGCAGAATGCTCCTCATTATTGGGAAAGATGGTCCGTTGTAATACGGTACAAACCAAAATTACGAACTTTTTGCCTTGTATAGAACAGCTACAATGTAGAATCTTTGTGAAAAATAATTTTGACAAAAATCAAAGATCCCTATGTGCACACTTACATTACTATTAGCCTTAGAGACTGCCACTCCAGAGGAGGACAGACTTTGTTCTGTGAGCCAGGAGAAATTGAGAATGAGTTAGAAATGTTTTTTTTTACTGTCCTGCGCATGAAGATATAACAGATATACTGCTTGGTGAAATAACCTCCATTTATCTTGATTTCTTTTGTTTCTATGACTATGAAAAATTTGACTTATGTTTTAGAAGGGGAACCTTTTTTGTGGCAGAATTTGTTTGTCGGGCCTGGAATAGAAGGCAGAGTATTATGTTTGGTTACTGAGCGGTGAAACAACATATATTTTGGTTTGATCACTGCCGCAATATTTTACTGGTGTCTTGTAAACCCATGAGGGTTGGGAACATGTGCATGACACAGAATAAAGAAATCAGTTTTAGCAACTGCCTTTTTTAAGACACATAAAAGCTTCAAAGTTTCAAAGTCTCTTGAGCTAGTGTTAACTCATACCTTATTTCAGGCTTCCAACCAAAAACCCATTCAAAAAACCCATTGACTTTGAGACGAGGGAACCGCAGATGCTGAAAATGCTAACTCATTTGCGGGTTTTTAGGACTCAGTACTGGGGTTCTCTATAGAAAGCATGCAGGATTTAAGGTGTGGAGGCTACATGCTCTCATACATCAGGTTAGTCAACAGTGGATAGCACACCACAAGCTGCCTGTATTCACTGAAGCCTTGGCTAATAATACCCCACTGATTGCATTACAAAATGTATCATCTTTAATGATGCACCGTGCCGAAGCAGCACGCGCTCTGATATGACAGCAATCGAGGCGCACGGTGCTGCTAACATCCGGCACCACAGGGGCAACTGTGGAGCCCATCCGGTGTCATTACCTTCGATCATACTTACATTCCCTCATAAATCATTGTATTGTTTACCATTATGCATCCCACGGTAGGTTGCTGGATTGCACAGCTCCCACGCTAATGACGGCACTGCTGCGTAAACACACTCGAGCCTGCTTAGGCAGAACGCAGAGCCGCCCTTGTTACAGGGGGCTGCACACACTTCAAAGGAAATGTGGGTACAGTGGCAAAACAGGAGGGACTGGTGGGGAGGTAGATAGGGAGGTAAGTGGCTGCGTCCTCTGCTGCATACTAAAGAGAGACAGTGACAGGTGAGGAGGGAGAGTGAGAGGTAGATGAGGAGCGAGAGGTAGTGATTTTCTGTCCAGAACCGAAGCTGATCAGAACACCTGAGGAGGGAGAGGAAGGGTGTGAGGCTGTGGTGGAGGGGGGAGAAGAGTGAGGGAGGATCGAGAGAGGAAGTAAAGAGGGAAGAGGAGAGGGGGAATTACAGACAGATAGATGCTTCTCATGGTCAGTAAGGAAGTCAAAGGCACGGAGAGGTAGGAGGAGGAGGAGGATGCGACTGAGGAGAGGGAGGGAGGCTGGGGATCGGATAAAAGGAATGTGAATGAGAGAGCGAGGGAGGGAGTGAAGTAAAGTGGGGTTGGGTTGGTTGGGGGGGGGGGTTGGGGGATGGAAAGAAGAATGGGTGGGTGCGTGCGTGTGTGTGAGCTCAGATCGATACCAAGTGCACTCAATTATCATTCCAGTACAGTGTGTGTGTGTGTGTTCATTGCTGTTCTTATGTGTGTGGCTGCGGGGTAAACTCCTCTCCCACAACTCCACCTAATGGGGAGTAGCACACACCACAGGGCTCCTTTGTCTCTCTGTCTCGCTCTCTCCCTCCCTCACCCGCAGCCTCTTGGAGATTTGCAGTGCAAGCCCAGCAAACAGAAAGTAACGAAGATGGTGAGGCTGATACAAAATTGTGTTGTGTCAGCAGAGACTCCTAATAAGGGCTATTTGATCAAACAACCACTTATGAGCGCACTATAAAATCCCACGAGTCCTCTGTGTGAGGCGCAGCTTCAAGAGAGGAATCGGCTCCGAGGGGGGAGAAAATAAATAAAAATAAAAAAATTAGGGGGGCTCACATGGAACATTTTTTCCTTCCAAGCTGAGACTTGCAGGAGAGTAACTATAAATGACAACATTGTCAAATATTCCAGTGTCCTTTTGGCGGCGAGTTATTTATTCATATATGCACTGTCACCCGCCGCAGGCACTTGAGAGCAGCTGACTGCAGCTCAAGAGCAACCTGACAATCACACGACAGTAAAAAGGAAAGAAGAAGACAGAGGGAGGAAGAGGGGCCCCGGGGAGTTGAGAATGAGCGTTTGAGGTGTGAGGAAAGGGTCGGCCCTCGTTGTTGTCGCACCCTCGGCTTGAGCCACGGGGGGCAAAGATGGCGCACTCCTAACTGATGCCCGCCAACTGGCGCCGCTGCGTCTTTACATTAGCTCACACCTGAGGCTACATGACTCGCTGTGACAATAACACCTCTGATCTTCCACCTCGGATATCTTTGGGCGTCTCTTGTTTCCAAGCGGATTTTTTGATTTCGGAAAACGCCTTGAACCCAAATCCCTTGACTTCCCTTTTATTCATTATCAGCAGGAGAGGCGTACAGTCGATTACAATACGCCCCCGCAACAATCCAGCACCCACATTACCGCAGAGTAATCAAACACAACTTGCCCTGGTGCCTTGTATTTACAAAAGAATAAAAGCCACCAAAACGTCTGATTAATCCACCACTTGAGGCTATTGCAGTCCCACGAGAAATTGTGTGGGGGGGGAAATATCCCAAAATCCTTGGCGAGCAGCAGCGTAAGACCACTGATAACAGCCTGGACCATAATAGGCCCAGTGATTTTCATTTGACTCCCAGTGAGCAAAATCAGCAGCTCCCGTCCCTCTTCCCACTGCGAGCAAATCACAGTCCCATTCAACACAGCAATAGCATTGCTCGGCCATTTCACAGTAGCTGGTTTGATTTTTGCCCCGTGGCTGTTTACTCGCACCGCGCTGTTTGGCCCCCCTGAGGGAGCTGAAGAAGGGGTGAGGGCCACAAGAGAGAATAAGGGAGAGAGAGAGAGAGAAGGGACAGTATGGGCTTTAAAGCACCTCCAACGCTCAGACGGCACTAGAATTTTAACAGCTTGAACACTGTTATTAGTGTTTGGAGGGCAGAGTTTGAATGGCATGTTATTTTGTTGTTGATATGTTGCTTTGAGGAGGAGTCTGCTAAGTGTGTGGACATGTTGGAGCTGCTTGGACCGGCATTGGGGGAATGCGATTATAAAACTGTGCCGTTATGCACTGTCATGTTAGATGTGTGCTATTGTGTGGCTGTGCTGCAACAGAATGGATGAATATTCCCTCTGACAACACGTTTCCCGAACCCAACACTGAACACTATAGTAATCTCTCCAAAAAGCACGTCATTTTGCTATTTAGCGCCTGAATGTGACAGCAAACCAAGCTGTTGAATTTGGTGTTGTCGACTAGATGTGTTCATGTGACGGGAGTGTGTGAGGAAAGGATGCAGAGGAGGGAGATAAAGGGATGGTTCAGGAAGGAGAGGAGGGAACTTGCCTGTCTCTGCTGTGATCCCTCTTTCTTTTTCTTGCCATGTTTGCTGGAGGGGACAAAAGAAAGACAATGTCAGGATGTCGAATCTATCTCTCCCTCCAGTGGTCACAGGGCAGCATTGCCTGGCAGCCATCATAAAGAGAACATCAGCTTAATCTACTGGCCCCGTCTCAAACATAGCCCCCAGGAGCTAGATGCGTTAAGGTCTCATAAAATTGGATAGGTATAAGCAAGGTGATGGATCCATCATCTTCATGATCTGGCGGATAATCCACTCAGAAACTGTCGCTTCACCACTTTTAATCATCTTGCTTTGGACCTATGCTGTGCCGTTTTTCAGATGAAATCTAGATGAGAGATCATTATCTGTCTCTTTCCAGCTGACTAACTTCAAATCTAAACCTCGCACACCTAACCAAATCAAATCATGGCACGGCACCTACGCCAGCTTGGCCACGCAGGTGTCGGTGCCAGGGATGGGCTCCGGCTTCAGCTCCAGTCCCTGGCACAAACCCGACTGGCAGAGCGCCGCCGGCCACAGGCCGGGCACTGACCTGACACTGAGGCTGAAGACGCGGCGCGCCACCAGGAACCTCATCAGGTAGTAGATGACCACGATGAGCACCAGCAGGCCCAGCACCACCCCGATGATGGCCCCTGTGATCACGCCAGCCTGGATGGGCACTGTCGGCGGAGGAGAGGGAAAGGAGAGGAGGAGGTGGTGTTAGAAGGTGCCGACAATTTGAGAATAATAAGGAGCGCAAAGCAAGTGACAGACAGAGGTTGTAAGTGTTCAGAAGGAAACGGAAGATATGAGGAAGAGGAGGAAAAGATGTCATAGGAGGGAGGAAATGGAAAGGAGAGACAGGCGAGGAACAAAGCTAGAAGGAAAGAGAGATGAAAGTAGAATAGACAAGGAGAGCAAAGGTAAAATAAAGGTTGAATGAAAGATGAAGAACACAGTGCAGTGGAGGCAGAGTGGGAGATGAAGAGGAGGGGAGATAAGGTAGAATAAAGGTGAGAGCAGGGATAGAGTCATGGAGGGAAAGGTGGGGGAGGGGGTGAGACGGGAAAGACGATGGAAGAGGCAAAGGAAGAGAGAAATGGGAAGAGAAGGCGAGGAGGAGGGGGAGAAAACAAGTGAAGGGGAGGCAGTGATAGCAATCTCAAATAGAGAAAGAGATAAAATTGTAATTGATTTCATTTAACAGGAGGTGCGAGGAATTCTAAACGAGGCAGTGCGACGACTGGTCTGAACGCAGTGCTCGCTTTAGTCTGATGCACAGCGCAAATTGAGATTAATTTTGGAGTTTGGAATGATTATAACAACAATTGAGAACAGTTGGCTTCTGACGAAGAAAATTCCCCAAAATATGCCATATGGGCTCAGTGGAAAGCTAATGAGCAGACACAGATGTACGACAATGCAGACATTAGACTTTACATCGTGGGGGAATTTGATTTTGCTGAGGAACCCCTGCGGGACTCACTGCGCTCCCCCTCCCTGCCCACCCTTGTCTCACCCTTCTCAAAGACCAGCAGGCGCACGCTAGAAGGTCGGCCCACTATGTCAGGGGGGTTCTTGGCATCACAGGTGAAGGTGCCATTGTCGTTGAAGTCCAGGTTCTTGATCAGGATGGAGCCGTCACGGCGGGCGGGGTTCCCCACAAACTCCAGTCGGTCCCTGAATGGGCCCTTGTTGTCCACATAGGGGGCACCACCAGTGTAGTGGAAGATCTGTAAAGGACAGAGGGGACATTGTTGTATTCATGCATGTTAGGTCACCATGTTGACATGTATTTAATCTCAGTAATTGCTGCAGGTAACTGGGCTTTGTGTTCAGAGGCCAGTTTTGCATAGATCACCGCAGCCTGTGGTGGTTAAAGTGCATTCGTATTTTATAGCCATGCAAAGAATCATGACAAAAGTGTATGCGTCTAGTCTGCACCAACAAGCAGGGCTGGGTGTCAAACCAAAATGCCTTTTGCACCAAATTAAATATGAGTATTAAAAACTGGTCAAATACTGAAGTTTGGAATCAAGTCTGGTCATATTTGTAATCTCATTATTACAATGGAAACTGCTTGTAGTGATTACATCTGTTTGGGTCAAATTGACCACTATATTTCATTTATCTTTTTCTATATTTTTCATGCAGATTACCATCTAATTTACATTTTTATTACATTATTATAATGTGATGAAACAGGCAGCTTTGCGCTTTACTGGATTTTATTTACGTTTTCAAAATACAGTACAGCTGTTTCATCACGGGGGCATTAGTGACCTGCTAGCTGCTAACATTGTCTGTAAGATATTTTTTCTTGGGCAGGTAGTGTATAGTGGATTTTTTCATTGAACTGCTGCTTTGAAGCCATGAGAGCACAGAGAGTCAACCAAGATAGTAAAGCTAAGAGTCGGGAAAAAAATATAAAAAGAGCTGAAAGGGAAGTCTCTCTGACAGAGCAACAGCTTTCACATTACACCTGATCAATTCAAAATATCACACCAGCTTTAAAGGTTTAAGTGTGCAGAATTTAGTGGCCTCTAGTGGTGAGGTTGCAAACATGCAAACAGCTGAACCTTCTCCCATGTGCCAAGCATGTAGGAAAACTAAAGTGGCCAATGCAAAAATGGGAATGAACCTATCTAGAGCCAGTGTTGAATTTGTCCACTCAGGGCTACCATATCAACATGGCAGACTCCCATGGACAAGGACCTCTTTCATTTATAGACATAAACAGCTCATTCTAAGGTAAATAAAACACAATAATTCAAATGTTCAGGTCATTCTAGACTAATGAAAACATACACATGAATACTATATTCAATATCTGCCAATATTTCCCACCAAATTAACACTCCAGACCTTTAACTCAAAAATGTTGCCAATTTGCACTGCAAGACACTGTAACTCAAAAAAATTGCCAGTATGAATTTTTTGTTTGATTCTGTAAAAAAGAAAGGGTGTTGGTTGACACACCATTTTGCGGGGAGCGCCATCTGACAATAACTGCAAAAGGGGGCAACACCACCAACCTGTTGCCCCACCTTAACCTCCATCATCCAGTAGATTTCGCCAAAGAGAGAGGGAGTTTCAGTGAATTTGCTAGCCTTGAAATTCCTTTGGCCATGGTAATTGTGTAGTGAAAATCTGATATTAATTGGGCTATATAGATAAAATTGACTAGCCATATAGTATTTTTTTCTTTTAATGAAAAACAAAAAGTTTTTAAAGCATCATTTTGTTATTATACCTAAACTTAGTACTAGTATTGGCAAATTTTGATTTATGCACCATCAGTGGTGAATTACAGATTGCAGCTAATCTAGAAGCTAACTGATTTTGAGGAAAGCCTAAATGGGCAAAGGGCTAAGCAGCAGATGTCCCAAACTTCACAAGATCAAGGTCAAATTTGGTTGATATTTTTTTGTTAACAGTTAATTGAAATTGTCAGCCCACGTCTGAGTGAAGGATCAAGGCCTGTGAAAGCCATCCAAGTGATAAACACAGCCTTTTCACGTGATATGAACGTGTCAGAAATCAAATACGACATTTAAAAGGACAAATGCACCATGAAAACAGATGAAATATGAAACTGTAAATCTGTCCCGGCGGGAAAAGAAAGGAGCGACAGAAGATAAGTGGGGGAAAAAAGAGATGAAAAATCTTGTTTCAAAGCGAGGGCACTGCAGGAGACGGATGGAAGCGAAGGTGGTGAGGGGAGGAGATAATGAGAGAGGATGGGAGGGACAAAGAAGGCAGGGCTTGGGAGGAGGAGATTAAGGGAGGTGGACAGAGGGAGGTGCAGTCAGGACGGGGAGATAGAGAGATTAGAGAGATGGCAGGATGATAAGGGCAGGGAGAGTGAAATTAAAGAGCAGAAGGCAGGTGAGGCAGCAAAAGAGAAAGTTTCTTGTTGTTTCCGTCTTTGAGTTAATACACCAAACCTTCACTTGTGTGTCAGAATAAATTGAGCATTGCTCCAGTGTGTGATGACATTTTAGACGTTCACACAGTCCCATATTTGTCGGATTAACTAGGATTTCCTTTTGATGATTCGTGAATATTCTGTGAGAGTGCTCTAGAAAGTACTCATGAATTCTGAAAATGATCAGCCATGTCCCGATTCCTGTGATGCTCATTTTAAAGCAGCCCAAACCAAAATCTGCATGTGATCCCAAATTGATCAGATCATTGTTTCAAAGACTTCTCTACTCAGAAGCGTTGCCATGTGACATCAGTACACCACCCGCCTCCTCTCGCTAAATTTCTGCTCCTCTTGGTGCCTGGTAGGGGCGGAGATGGTGAAAACAAAAAAGCCTTTTTGGCAGAAGAGGCAGCCATTGTTGGCGAGTTTCTGGTGCTGCAAAAGACATGTTTGTAATTCCTTCTTATATATTTATTTGTGGCTTCTTGAATGTGAAAAAAGGTTAACTTCAAGAGGGAGTGCATAAAATCAGAACCTCATGTAGGAAAATAAAGAGGGTGTTCCTCCACTTAAGGATTTACACAAAATATCTAGCTCTTTAGCTGCTCAATGCTTTTGCTCTGTTCACCAGTTACTTGCTGATCTGCAGTTTGGTGCTGAGCAGGAAGTCTACAGTGGGTTTATCAAAGCCTTTTTGTTTTAACTGAAATCAACCACATGATGTGTCTGAAAACAACACATATGAGGGCATGAGAGTGAATCAAAACAGCAAAGCCACTGGCTGTAAAACCCAAACAATGACCTTAAAGATCAACTTTTCATAGAGCTTGCATGACAATCACATCGAGTGCAGCTTTAACCCTTTAAACCTGAGCAATTTGTCAAAAACACAGTCAGAGGTTATCAGTTGAGTTACAAGAAAATGGCCTGAAATTATGGGGGGATACATCTAAAAATAGTCAACACTAGTTGAAATATTTTTAAATAATTTTTTGATAAATGTCTAGAAAACTATATTTTAATAAATTTTATAATTATATGAATGTAGTTGTCTGGACATTTTTCTCTATTTTTTTAAAAATTACTATTAACGTCTAATAATTTCCCTTTCTCTATTTTAAACTAATTTTAAGGTCAATTTCTTGTCTTTCCTGTCTTGCTTTTTCTAAATTTCTTGCAATTTGTATAACATCCTTTGCCAGTGTCTTTTTTAGTCATTTTTTAAAAGAAATTAAGCCATTTTGCTCAGGTTCAAAGGTTGAATTACTTGTGAAAGGCATCCAAATGCAGCAAAAGAAAACTGATGTTTTGGGTTAAAGTGGATGTGACTTTTTTTATAGGAGATTTACAGATTGATTTGCAGTTTGACTGACTGTGACAGCTGACATCTGTCTGGTAAATGCATATATTCTATACAGGATGATGACACAATCACATAATAGTACAGCTGTTTCAGACCACAGGTATCAGTAAGAAGACTGCAGTTAGTCTGTGTGTGTGGATTTGCGTCTTACAGAGATGCTGTCCCGGGAGCCATCAGGCCTGTATGTCCAGGAGAAGGTGACGTCCTCAGAGGTCCAACGCCAGGAGAAGAAGGAACAGGACAGCCGGATGTCGGAGCCCACCAGGGCGTGACGCTCCCAGCCAGTGTAAATCACTATGGCCTGGGACTGCTCAGGCACTGGGAGACACAGAGCAGGTAGATACAGCTGATTCACAAATTCACACACCTGCCCACACCATCAAGATAAAAGTACATGTTTTTGGTATAATATTGCTTAAATAATGCCTCTATTACATACTCTGACTACCTTTTGCAGCAGAAAGTGATCAGAATTTCAACCTGCAAGGGCTTTTTATTAATGGAAAGCAGGTTTGTGAATAAATAAAACCCCTGTAATGAATGCCACTTTGTCCTTTTATTACTTTCCTCCCTAACATCTATCAAATAAATCCCAAATACTTAGATATTCACCTACACTCACACTGTTAAACTGCACATTTAGTGGTGTCAGATCCACCATCGACTCAGGCGTGCGCTCCGTAAATATTTGGATTATTACTGGAATATTGGTGCTAGTCTCTCAAAGTCAAAGGGGAACATCATTTTCTCCATTAATATGGATTATGTTGGCTTAATCATGTGCGCTGTTTATGCTCGAATAATATCTAATGATCGATGTTAATTTGGTTTTGGCTGCAAAATCAATATTTTACTTCCCTGGAAAATGCACTCAGCATCTCAAACAACCACCAAAGCCCCTGGGAGCTGCACACCCCTGCCACTCTTAACATCAGCCGGAACGACATCATTTTTTGCATCGTTCAGTATCACTTAAAACATGTGAACGTGCCACCAATGAGTCACATAGTCTCACTGCGACATTAACACTAATGCCCATAAGTGTCATGGAGCTTCGTGCTCTTTCTTTTCACACCCAAGGAGTAAAGTTCACAGCCTTCGCTGTGAGCGACCTTGAGCGCACGTAGTTAGTGCAGCCGGCCCCCGCGCAACTCGTCAATGAAATCGTGCTTGACATTTTTAATTAAAATTCTGACAAAAACTGCAAATATCTGACAAGAGGGGAGCACAGAAAGCCGTCTGCTTGAGTGCAAAACGTCTGCCAGGTCTCCCTTTAAAAGTCATAATATAACTCTTTAACTTTGCAAGCTTGGAGCCAGCTGCTTTATAAGATGAGCACAGATGTACAGGGTCATTTAGCATAATGCACCTGAGAATAAACAGTGTCCTCTACAGGTGTCCTAAAGGCTTTTTTTTTTTAACTGAATCAACAAGCAAATGTTAAGATATCCATTTAAATGCTTTAGTTTGGTAATAAGCAAGTGTAGAGGGAGCTATTACATTTCAGTGAAAGATCAATTAATTCCCTCCTAAGCCTATTGACTCTTTTTTATTATCATCAAGTCCATCAGTTTTCAGCTAAACACTGAAGAAGAAAACAGAAAAAGCCCTCTTCATCATACTCTCATTTAACCTTCAACCCCACATGAGTGGAAAGATAATTTCAGCATCTTCACTTACAATTGATGAAATCAATGTCCTCAAAAAAAAACCTCAATAAAAAAAGTTCAAAGACGAATCATTCTTTTTTTTTTTTTTTTACCTATTCCCAGGAGGACAACCGACGCCAGCGCCAAAAACGTCAGCATGGTTTCTGGCTTCTATGGAGCTCCCAAAAGACTGATGCCGCAGACCTGACAGGAGCCTGTCGGGGAAGAGTCCCACTCTGGAGGGAGCACGAGTGGAAGGAGGAGAAAGAAAGAAAGTGGAGCGGAGGGGTGCAGGACGCCAGGACAGAGGGCTTCAAAACAAGACAACAACAGAAAACCCACTGTCCCCTGGTTTATACCCAACCACACCCCTTGCCCAGGCCCGGCCCGGCCCCATTCCTCCTCTCCACACACACCCCCCCACCCTCACCCCAACCCTCACCCATCCTGCAATTTCTCTCCATTTTGTCCCCTCAGTGAAACAAATTACACACATTATCTTTTTCAAGTGGACGCAGGCGAGAGGCACCTGCGCCGTACAGTAGCTGGTGAATTAATTGGGTAAACAATGGGCAACTTGGGGGGAATTTGCAAACTCTGTGCAGCATTACACTGTGATGAATGTAATGTGTTAGATTGCACCCTCGCCGTGATGTGACTGAGTTGAGAGGGAATGCTAATCAACGCCTAGCATGTAGGCGCTAACGAGGGCGTGTGACAGGGAATCATGACCATCTGCAGTCGCTCCGTATGTGATTACTGCTCATATGTAAATATTACATGGTGAGTAGTGGGAGGCCTGTTTACAGTGAAGGAGGAGGGGGGATCCTGTGGCGAGGTCAGTCCAGTGCTCTCTCCTCTGTCCCCATCTCTCACCCCTCTCCCTGCACTTTCACCGAGGTCTGAGGCCAGCGGCCCCGAACAAAGCCCCGACTCTTTGCTGTCTGTCCTCCCTCTCTCCAGATTCCTGTCGTTTGCTGACGTCTAGCACTCAGAGACAATGGAGAGCGAGGGGGACAGGGGCTGACTGGTGTTTGCCCGTCTGTCAATGGCGCTTTCTTCCTCTCCGGCCCTCTCCCTTTTCTTTCGCCCTGCTTCGTTTTCTCCTCCTGCCCTGGACAAAGCTGTGTATTCAAAAAAGCAGCGCCCACTCCTCGCTTTTCCAGTAACACAGACAGCAAGACAGTGGGGACAGACCTGCTATATATAGATGGGTTGATGTGAGGACAAGAGACACAGACTAAGATGGTGGACGCAGGACGGAATGAGAAAAAAGGCAACGGTGAGAATGAGCGGACACGCCGGAGTGGAATTTCTGCATTTCTAAAAGGCCTCATTCCATCATTTTGTCACATGTCATAAATATGCATTCATTTAGCCGCCGGCAACGTAATAGTGAATGCATGCACAAATTAATGGTCTGCGGTTTTCCTCCAGCTTCAGCAAACACACGCGCTGAATTCACTTATTCTCAACATGAGCTGTAAACCATATCAGTCATGATACGACTCCTCCCACCCCCCGCTGGGAATGCATATATGCAGAGAGTGTAAGAAGAGGAGGCACTTGACGAGGACGTCCACTTCATCCACTTCACTTCCTAGTTTTATTGAGCCCACTTATCCAGCTTTCTCAACGCTGGATTTCCCTCTCTCTTGGCCGAGACGACAGCAAAAGCATTTAGCGACAGATCGACTTTTGCTTACATTTGAGACCGCGGCATAAATTCTCGCCACTTGTGAAAATCGCAAGCGCTCATTCATCTTAACACCTCAAATACCCCTGCTGACGGATCAGCTGAACAAAATGGACCATCTGCCAACTTGTTGGCGCCATCAACTGTCTAAGCTTTGGCTTGAACGTCTAAATCGCGACATCCTTAACAATTATGGCAGATCCTGCCTTCAGGCCCTGGAGAAACAGGGGGATTCTTTATGAGCCTGGCAGGTGCAGAATGTGGCAAGTGACCAAACTCGTCAGCGCCGAGTGACGGTGGCAGCGGCTGAGCTTGGCAGGCAGAAACTGTATCACATATAGAGCGAAGGCCCCCATTCCTTCAGCTGGCAGCGGTATAGCGCACTAATGTAGGAGAGAGGGAGAGCTTATCTGCAGCTAAATTATACAGAGAGGGGAGGGGGGAACAGGGGGGGGAGAGGTACCAGTGAGAAACAGACAGAGAAAACTCGATCTGTAAAGCCATTTAGAGTTTTTTGCTAAATTATACAGGAGTCCTCAGCTGCACTTTAGTGATATTGAGGTGGACAAGGCTTCATATCAATTGGTGTTATTAGAGATGACTGAATACGCAGAGTACCTCCGGCTTCAGCCGATGTGTGAATGAAACCATCTCGACTGTCTGCCTGTATCACTCATCAAGCTTGTTTTCCCGGGTTGAGACAGTGGCTTCACTTGCATCTGTTTAGGGCATGTCATTAGACACCCGTAGAAATTTACAGAGCATATTTTCGTGTGATATTGTAATTTTCTTTGACGTAGAATTATTTCCAATGGCAGGAGAGAAAAAAACACACCAAGCACATAGTCAAAAGACCAGGGATAATCACAGTCTGGGAAAGCATCCCGAGCTGTAGATGTTAGGGACTCTTGTCAGCTCCATCCATGTCTAATTTTTCTGCAATGTTGAGTATGTTTGTCACAGCTTTGAGTGCAGCCCTCATCACAAGGCCGGCTGGCAGATGTGCAGAAGGGGGAATGTCTTCTTCGAAATGTGGAGGGCTTCTGTGAATGGAGAGCGTCTTTTGAGATGGAACGGCTAGAGGGTTTCTACAAGACGGGGGGAAATGGAGAGACAGAAGAGATACACACCACAGGCTGGTTCACACGAAGGTCATAAGACTAATGACCGTCAACAATGATCCAATGGAGTGCACTGCAGTCTTACCCCCTTAAGCACAAGCCTCTCAGTGTGGGCCAAAGTGAAGCGCTGACAAGTGGGGAACAACAACAAGCGCCGCCATCATAAAGCAATCATAAAGTAGTCTCATAAACGACTGGATCGGCACACAGTTTTGCTGCAGGGGTTGGATAATCAAGCGATACATTTCCATAACCAAATAAGGCAAATGAGGCATGGCGAGCAATTGGCCAGAAAACTGTCAAAAGTTAAGGCTAGAAGGCAGGATTAAATATAAATACAGCAGTGTTATGCCATCTAGGTTTCTCTAATAGGACACACGTTTAAAGCCTGCTGACTAAAAAAAGATTCAGAGTAGGAAACTACCACAAAAATAGAACTAGGATGTGTCCGTATACATTTGTTATCTTTCAGCATTTGGAGCAAAGATTCCTCACCAGGGGTTCTCATATCGCAGGGGGGACCTCTACAGTTGCTTGGGGGTACATGGCAGGATTGTTGAGTTGCTTAGGTAATTAAAAAAAAGAAAGAATTTATAATTGGTGAGGAGATAGCTGAGCTGGAAGGCAAAGCTCTTGATTTACCAGTCCATCTTTGTTCCCACCCTCACCTATGGTCATGAGCTTTTGGTAGTGACCAAAACAATAAGACCGCAGATACAAGTGGCTCCTTCACGTCCAAAGGGGCAGTTGAGGTGGTTCGTGCATCTAATAAGGATGCCTCCTGGGCGCCTCCCGTTAGAGGTATTAAAGGCACGTCCAACTGGCAGAAGGCACAAGGCACACTCAGAGCACGCTGGAGGGATTACATATCTCATCGGGCCTGGGAACGCCTTTGGACGCTGGAAAATGGTGCTGGAGTGAGGGACGTTTGGAGTGCTTTGCTCGGCCTGCTGTCCCCGCGACCCAGCCATGGATAAGCGGACGACAATGGATGGATGGATAAATAACATTTTGAATTAAAACCATACTCTCATATGGAATCAGCTGTAACACTTGAACATTTTATGAAAAGAGTGCGTCAAAACCAACTCAGATTAGTTGAAACAGTTAGGCCAGGCTAAAACCCAACTGACCACTAGAGTCACAAGACGTTGATATTTGGTTAAATTTAGGCTGTGACAGCGGGTGACCACATTTCAATGTCAGGACAACGTCTAATTCTAATATCAATGTGATACTACCATCAGATGACATTGACATTTGGTTGGTTTTACATTGTGTTGGTCAGTAACCAAAATCTTCCAAATACTGACATCATTTTGACTTAGAATAACAACATTTAGTCAGATGGAAAGGAGAACAAAATCAAACATCTGCAAAACGTCAAATGTTAACATCCACGCAACTTAAAATTCTGACCTTGTTACGAAATTTAAAATATCTTAATCCAATTTTCACTCCAACCAAAATGTAGCGCCTTTCTGACGTCATAATAATGTCCTGTGCCAGCTGGAAGGCAGGCTAATGGATCTACACTTGAAATATGGGCAAACTATAACTAGGTAAAAAATAAGCAGTTAAAATTGTTGGCTTAAGGAGGAACATGTACGGCATACAATTCAGAATCTGCATCGTGATTGTCTGCGCATGGCTCTCAACATGGAGGTGGCTAAGCCGTTGGCTAGCAGCTAAAAGTGTTAACTCCATAAAAAGTGCTAACAAAGCTAACATTGTTACCTGGGTGGAAAGTGTGGGCACAACACTTCCCCGACGATGACGATGCCCGGATATCAGCAGTAACCTCTGTATGAGCACAGTGCAGTGCAGGGGCGATTAGTTAGTTTGACATGCCCACAGGAACTCAGGATGCTCATGCAGCCGGACCATCTACCAAAACAGAGAACAGAGAAGCTCGGATTACATCAACAACAACAACACAAGATTACCTCATGCATTACAACACAGGAAATGCACAACTTGGACAAGAATGCATAAATTGGATAATAATGCTACGAATTAAATGTCTGACACTCAAAATTTTCAGGCCAAGGGCTCCTAAACCCCACGTTTCATGTGTGTCCTCCCCTAGTGCTGAAACAAAACCCACAGCCTTGCAGAGCAGTATAACACTGTATTTTCACATAGCAAATAGTGGTTTGCTGCTAATTTTGTATACGGCCTTTTTAAAGTCATAGTCAAACAGTTAAATAAATTGTGTTTTCAGTGAAGGGGTACTTGAGCTGTGGGGACACGGCTGACAAAGAAGGTTGGGAAATACCAATTCAGAGGTCAGTCATCTGTACAAGTTTGTTGTAAGAAGCACTTCTGTTGATAAAAATCTTAACTTCAACTTATGAGCTTTCAGTTTTGTTTTATATGTCTATAGCTGAGACCTACAGCTAACAACAGACCAGTCCTTTCAGTGAAAGCTCAAAAATGACGTTTTTTGTGTCCAAATGACAGACACCTCTTGCAGCCATACAAATGACTCATCTTTGGGCGCAAAGGAAGAAGCCAGGTGACATTATGGAGCAACAAAGACTGCAGTTGGTTGATCCATCACTTTGGTTCAAACAGAAATATCTCAATAGCAACTAAATAGATTTCCATTAAATTTTGTACAAATATTCATGGCCCTAAGAGCATGAATCCTACTACTTTGGACTTTTCATCTAGCGCCTCCAGTAGGTCAAAATTTCAAATTTTCAATATTGTGATTTATGAAAAATACAAGCACAGCAAATCTAATTCATCAGCCTCAGCTGCACCTCATGTTTAGTGCAATTTACAAACATTTGTATGATAACACACAGACACGGTAAACACTATACCACAGTATGTTAGCATAATCATGACCATAGTAGCAATGCATATTGTTGCACTGAATTCAAAGTATTGCTGTGCCCAATGTCAGACTAATGTTTGACAAAACCAAACCAAAGCTTAACCATAGCAAAGTCTGTTAACAAAACGGTTTGATTTTTAACAGTGATGAGTTGTATTTGTTTGGAAGGGCTCTGATAAATGGAGGTCACTCTGGAGGACTTTTACAAATGTATTCTCGTTTACCTTGGAGGACTCGTTGGCACAGCGGCACACAACTTGTACTAGTTGAACTGAGCTGATGAAGTGCCCTGATGAGTCACACAGCGCACACAATCCTGCACTGTCTCTCATGCTGAGGACCTAATACCCTGTTGGAGTGGAGACTCTAGGACGAGAGAAATCATATAAAGGGCCCAAAAAAGAGGGGGCCTGACATCATCAAATCCGAAAGGTTACTGGCCAACGCTCGGCCCTCCCGCTCAAGAAAAACACTATTGATATTCTGTGGGTTCGGCCAGGGACAATGGCCGGGTCTGTCCCTCCCTCTCTCCTTCATAGCCTGGCATGGCAGAGATGTCACAGAGAGCACCAAACAAATGGATGGAGGGATAGAAAGGGATGGAGAGAAAGGGAGGAGGAGGAGGTGGAGGAGAACAAACGTATTGTTCTCGGGGTGGAGAAAGGGGTATTGTGAACAAGACAGATAGCTTATGTGGGAGAATGGGGTGGGGGAACAGAGAGGGACACAAAAGGACAGAGAAAGGTGAAACCTGGCATTTTTTATAGATGCCCCCCTTTTTTCTTGCAGTTGGAGGTAATCCATAACCCTGCTTTAGGGGACACTTCCTAAAACTTTAAAGACGAAAACAGCAGAGACAGTTTTGGCACAGAGTAGCCATCCTCAGCTTGCCTTTTATCTGTCACAACACCACAGATCAGTTCTGGGGCATTTTTTATAAATCATGCTCCACACATTTCAAAGCCCCTAGCCACTTCTTAACATGTAGCAGAGCACAGCTCAACAGAAGCAGCGAGCAGGTAGGTTTGCAAATGCAATTTCCCCCGCGGGACCCGGTCTGAACGGGTGACTTGATGTGAACTAACTGCACAGCTGTTTGAACACGGGCTAGGACCTTGGTGGAGATGGAGGCCACTGTGCTGCAATGCCCCTCAGGCTTGTGATATGCGCCAGCTGCCCCCCTCGGTAAACATCAGTGACACATATACACACACACAACCAAACATGGGCAGTTAACCAGACACACACACTTTCACAGAGACGATAAAAACAAACCCATTCACGGATGCACAAAAGAGGAAATAGATACAGAAATGTCTCAGCATGCTGTCACTTACTTTCAACACAAAGGTACACAAAGACACAGAGAGACTTCCTCTCCACTTACACAATCACATGTAGACAAATTAGGTGACGACGTTCGCTCCAGTCAACCTTCAGAGTAATTCACAACAAAAGCCGGGATCATACAGCACACACAATATGGAATTGAATTCATTACATATTTGCATTTTCAATATTTCATGCTCTGTTGCCTGTTTGATTTCCATTAGGGCCCTTTCCATCCCTCACACTTGCTGTTTGCTTGCTGTAGCCAACTTCTAAAGCAACAGTACAGCTGACAAGTGCCATTTGAAATTCAGATTTTAGTAACACCAGCAGGTCCCTTGTTTCTATTCAAAAAATAGACGAGATGTGATGATGGCATTCACAATGAGTGTCAGATGTATCCAAAGCAGTGTGCAGGAGAAAAGGCATATTTCAAGAGCAAACTGGGGGATAAAAAACACCTTTAAATCTTCACGAGGGGAAGTGAGTGAAAGCTGATGAAAAAATAAGAGTGCGGTGTGGATAAACAACAGTGGCAGACAGAAAAGGGTAGGCAGATCTGGATTTGGAATTTCCATGATTATTCTACCACAATGGTGTCCTTCTCAAACTCCCCTTCAGCAGACACAGGACACGGCCCACACACACAAATAATAGGCAAACCACCAGCCGTGCAGTATGCATACTTGCATACCGAGATAGCATAACAAATAGTGACCTCACAAGCACTCCAGTATAGGAAATACAAACCACTCAGCATGTGAAAACAGACACATAAAGACGAGCCGCTGCAAAACTGGAAGAACTTTACATGCAAATGCCGCAGACAAGCCAGTGCTATAAAACTGCACATCTAATATATGCCACCTTGAAGCAACTTGTGATGGGAAATCCAGTTCTTTTCGGTGCACTGAGCCACTAGAATTTGTTCATTAAAAAGACTCGTTCAAAAGTTTAGTTAATTGAATCGTTCGGTGCTCGACCGGACCGGAGCTCCAACTGTGTAGCCCCATTCACTGAACTGAAACACAGCCAACATTCATTTTCAGCTCGCTAACTAGTGAGCAGAGAACAGTTGCTCCTGAAGCTGAGAATAAAGTTGGACAAAGATAACATGTGCAAACTGAGAGCAGAAGTCCTACCCTATTACCAGCACATATATTGTTTCAGCACCTAATTATTTAATAAAATATTTGGTACTTCCAAGATTTCAAGACAAGAGACAGGGAGTGAGACGGGCGGGTTTAACTGACTGAGTCACTGTATCACCAGGGCTCACAATCACTGTGTAGCACCATCAGTCAACTTATCACTAAATATCCACCGTTCCCTCGCAGTAAAAAGGAGTGAATCAGTGAGTCCCTGAATATTTGCTTGCAAATTGACCAAGAACTTCATTGAACTAAGAGATGAAAAGATCATTTCAGGACGTAATTCAGTTCAGGTAGTTCGCTCAAAAAATTTAGTTCATTTGAACTGAAGCAGGGTTTTTGATAGAACTGAAAAAATGTGACTTTTGATTTCTTGGCGATTTGGTTTCTCTCTCTGCATATGGGATTCCAGCGCCTGAATTCCCATTGTGGCTAGTGTACGAAACGTTCTGCACAAAATGCCACATCTGCATCGCCTTGTACCGGTTTTAGCAATGTTGCAAAAATTTTGGATAAGCAGTATTTTCATTGTATTTGCACTTCCTAGTTTCTAAAACGAGACAGTGACTTCTAGCTAACTTGTGAATCAACTTCTCTGAGAATCTTGGCCATAAACAGAATAGGAGTTGTTGTTGGTTCAGCTATCCCGATCTGCTTGACATTAATGCTACAGGCACTCAGTAATTTATTAACAAAAAAAAGAAAGATGTTACCAAGTATTTTAAGATTTTTCAAAGCAATGTCAGAAAAAAAACTGTTTGTGAAATCCTACTTCCCATGCCTTAACATCAAGACTTTTTGAAAGATGGCTATAAGACATTTTACTACCAGTTAAGGCCTCATTTTTAGATTAGAGCTCCAATGACTGTTCAAGGGAAATGCAAAAACCGTGGGAGCATTTGCAAATAAAACATTTGCAGCAACATGAATGCCAGTACACCAATGCTTGTGTTTTATTTCCTGCATCTCAGTGTGCTCAGCACAACTTCCTGCTGCTGCACTGGAGCAACGCATTACTGATCACCTAGTACACATCTCGTACAAACTGAAATAAAAGCCTTCAGTCATGCTAGTGGCTCTTTGAGGCTGTACTTAAGAACAATGTTGCTTTAAGCTAAAAGCTCCATGCAAACTTGCTCATAGTGACAATGCTGACATAGTCATGTTTTGCAGGTGTGCAGGTACATTTGCTCATTAGGTCTGAACACATAGTACAGCTGAGGATTGATGGAAATGCCATTAGTTTTGCAACGATTGCATTGCATAGTATTGGACAAATTGAAATTTTGACCTGGTGATGGCACTAGATAAAGAGTCAAGGGATCAGGATAGTGATTACAAAAGGAACATGAATGTGTGTGCCAGATTTAAAAGCAAGCCATTCGATAATTGTTAAGAGATTTCATTCAAACCACAAAGGTCAACCTCGTGATGGCATTCAAGGAAAAATCATTATAGTTCGTTCACTGGAGACCATGAATGTCCCAACACAATGTTGTGCCAAAGCAAGCAGATGTTTACATATTTCAGCCTGGATCAAAGCGTAAGATGACTGACGTTACCACCTAAAGCAAACAGTGCGTCAGTGCTGCTAAGATGCCTCAAAGTTACAGGAGTTCATTTGTGATATGAGTCCAACTAAGTCTGTGTTTTTAATGCAGCGCTGTCCCCCCTTCTATATATATATGCAAAGCAAAACTCTCAAGCAGTCACCAACTGTGTCAACGTCAAAACGATTTACTGCACATCACTTTGCTTGTTATCTAATGCGAGGTATTGTTTACAGCTCAGACAGAAAAAAGCACAAACACATGGCAACATTAAGTGGTTAAATCTCAGTCGCAGGCACACACATCTAACATGGCATCGCTATGCACAATCCTTTTTGCCTCTCCATGTAACAACTGCTCGTCCTTGGCTCTCAACTGGCCCCCCCCCCCCCCCCCAACACCTCCCCAACAGTCTGATTGATTCAGCCTGGACAGTTAGTGGATTTCCATCATCTAATGCAGGATGTGAGTGCTTCTCTTTTGTCCTGCTGTTTGAGCAACTGTCAGCTCCCGCGTCTTTTTCTGCTTCTAATAATGTTTCAGGCAGCCGGCAATCTCCTTGGCTTGTCCTCTTATTACCACACATGCTGGATGCACTTTGCTGCCGCCTTTTGAGTGCTCCAGCAGAAACCGGGCCAGCTCAAAGTATTGGTATGCCGCCCATACATTTCGTGTTTCGCTTGCATGGTTTTGCACAGTGAATTTTTGATAGGGATCTATTACCAGCAGGTACGCTGTAACTGCTGAGTCGATTTGGGTTTTCGGAATTTATGTGCACCGTACACGGCAAGATGTTTATGCAATTTTGGCTCGAAAAGGGAGCCGCTTCGATAAATCAATAACACCAGTGGCAGGATGCTTAAAACGGGCAAAAGCCTTTATTTCCATTCGACATTACATAAAGAAAGAAGCTATTTACAATTATTATGAAATTGCCATTATTTATTATTCTCTGCTGGAGGCCACAGATGATCAGTAGTAATCCTCCGGGTCAGCTTTCTCTCCTTGATTCTGAATCTGCTGCTGCTTCTTGTACAAATCAGCAATCTGCAGAGAGATGGACAGAGATTGGAAGGAAGAGAGATATTTCGAGAGAGAGAGGGAGGGGGTGAGAGTGGTTCGCATGAGAGAGCATGCATGAAAGAGAGGAGGCAGGACGGAGGGGGAGAAGATCATGAAGTCAGGTCAGTAACATGAAGAGGAAAAGCTAAAAATAACAGTTTGATTATTCATATCCCGGGCTTTGAAGTCGGTGACTCCCAGCTGCTGACTCGGAGACGGAGGTTGTGTTCACTTGAGCTCATCAGGGTTCGGGGGCGAGGGGGTGGAGGGCGGGACAGTGAATAATGTGTGAATAGCAGCGCCCACCCAGAATCAGCAGCATCAGTACCAGTGCAGCAGGGTGGCACAGTGAGGAGGAAAACAATGAAAACATCACATTACATCTCCCACACAGGATGGAGGACTCCAACTTGTTCAGGCTCCACGTTTTCTGAATTCCTCCTGACTTGAATGAGGTCAGGTTTCATCTAAATTGTTCGCTAAATCACAGAAAGTTAGTCTGGAGCCTCTTTAACACTGCCCGTGCAAGGCGGGGAAAGGGTTGCAACAGTATAAGATACAGATATTCACAGTACTGTTACCATCTCAGAAAATATCGCAGTTTCACGAATCAGAGTAATACAGGTTTATTATTATTACTATCAGTCAGAATGACCCTTAAAGGAATGAAGACAAAAGGGTGAGTTTTAGTTGGTTGGTTGGTTTTGTCATCACTATAATTAAGACTGGAAACCATCACTTATTTATTTATCGTAAGTATGTCAAAATAGTCTCCCTTTTGAAAATAACTAAACCAAGGGGGAGGATTTTCCATCCCATTGCATTTCTTTTTCAATATAGTATATAAGCAAATGTAAACAGTATTTTAATAATCAATTTCAAAGTCAAAAAAAATTACTTGAAAATATGCAACAAAAAAAGTGTTTAAAAAAACAAAGAAAATGGACTCAATTTTTTTTCCCTGTAACATAGTTTTAAATATAAAATTATTGTTATCTGGACATTTTTTCCCACATTTTTGGATAACTTTCTAATAATTCTTCCCCTTCTAAAACATAGTTTTGTAATTTTTTTCACCTGTTACCAATTTCTTGCAATATGAGGGACATTTCTTTCCAAGTTCAAAGGGTTAAACTGGTATATCGCTGCAACCCTTGGCTGGAATATCACGCCTTATCCCTCCTTGCTGTTCTGTAGAGAAGGTCAAATCACAGAATGGGAAGACAGGGTTGTCTCAACTTTAAGCTGCCATGTGAAGTGGTAACAGCGCTGACATGGTGCCTGTATAAACAGGACAACCTGCAGAACAGGACCATGGGCAGAAAGAGTGTGAGGTTTTGACAACGACTTATGTGTGCAACCCACTGCGGGAAATTTAAAAGCAACTAGAAGCACTCAGCGGCAACCCAAAGAAGAAGAACAGCCGTAAAAGTCCTTAAATTGGGAAAACAATGAGATTCCGGAGCTCCTTACCCTCCGAACTGAAGACGAGATCCACTGCCATATAACAGAGACGGTAAGTGATTGTTATTGCCATGTTAATGCCATTGTTATTGTTCACAAAACACTGCCGACATGTTCATGTCACGTTAGAGGCCAACACTGTTGTGATAAATGTCACACCTTTTAGTTCTGCGATGCCGGTATGCTGTCTAAAAAAATCACACACTGGAGTGGCATGATGCCTGCATCGTTTGGTTCTGTGTAAAATGCAAAGGAAGCAGAGAGAAGGGATTTCTATGGCACGATCTCTGTGTAAAAAGAGCTTATGAGTGAGTGTGCATCCTCCCAGATAATAACTGGAGTATCATTTAGATGCAGCCCAAGTTCTAACCTGACTCCCAACTGTAACGAGCACAAATCTTGACTCCGCAGTTGCAACAGATGGCTGTTAATTCCACTCAGTAAAAAATGACATTAAAATATGCCTCAGACCTTATAAAAGTTGTACTGGTTTAAGCTCAGGTAAAAAAAAAGCCTTTCGCTGGATGTTTTGGACCTCATAAAAACTCTAATCCATGTCCTGTGTGCTGTTACACAATAACGAGCTATGTGTTTATCTGTTAACAGATAGTGTTACCTGTCAGTCATAGTTTGATAGTTTGTACATCCAGGGCAACTTTTGATACTGGTGAGTGTGTCTTAATTTTTTTTTTTTTTTTTTTGGAAAGAAGTAAACTGGCAGACAAATTGGTACACAATGAAACACGTCTGCAAATCAAAGCTTAACGTTAGCAGCGTTTTGTCTGGCTGCGGGTAGCTGAATCACTGATGGATTGAAGGACTGATTTTTTATTCTGGGTCACAAACAGACATAAAAGCATCTTCACATATTTTTCAGTTTCAGCTCATAAAAAGCATATTTTAGAATACACAAAGTACACTAAAAAGAGTTAAGGGACTGATTGCTACTTATGGTGGGTGGACCTCAGAGCTCGCAAGTGGGTTTAAAAAGTGTGTTTTCTTTAAAATTCCCCCAAATCACACATTTATCATATACAGAAACTGTGAAATTTCTTTATTTATTGTGTACGAGAGTCATGCATTTTCCCAGAGTCACTCAGGGAAAATATTTGTAGCTCGAGGAAGGGTCTGGATATAAAAACAATAAATATAAAACCAAACGAATTTACACCCCCAGGCAACCCCCTTCTGTGGTAAATAAAGTACTGTCCCTTACGTTTTTCATGAATTAGGGCCAAAACAGCCTAACAGGTACGATGTTCTAAGCATAAGGGCCAAACATTTGTTTCTTGCACTGACTTCCTTTTTTTTTTGCTTGACTGATTTTTCCAGCTCTTTTAACGTGTACAAATGTAATCATTCAATGTGTTTCAGTCTTTTTATTTATTATATATTATATTATTATATTTCATGAGAGCTTGGAGAGATCAATCTCAACAGCCTCTCTAGAAACAGTTAGTTTGTGTAAGGTATTTCATATCACATACAATAAACAGTGATGTGTGCACTGACTCTTAATTCAGGTCAGTTGGGTTGAATATAAATAAATGATGTGCTTGTGGGTCAGCGGGCAGGTCGGAGAGAAGCAAATAAAAATACAAAAACATCTTAAATCATGTAAACTTAATTGATGTATTTGGGAAAACTTACCGTCACTGTAGCAGGTGATTTGTCCTTTGATATACAGAGCTAAAATACCCATTGATTAAGAAAAAAAGGCTTTTTGATAAAGAACAGCTTGGTATGTTTGTTGTTGGATCGTTAAGTCCAGGTACAGCTGACCTACACATTTCTACTGTACTATATAATTCACTGCTGCACAGTATATTACCCAGACTCCACACTAAACTCCAGAGGTAATGCTTTACCAGACTGTTATACAGCTTTGTGCGTCGTGGGTTGGGAGGCCACAACATGAATCAATACCGGTGTAAAGAAATGCTTGTCCTTGCAGTGCTATTCACCCTTGAAATTTTACAGGACAGCTCTTGTGAGGCTACCATGACGATGTTGATGCACCGTCTCCACATTCAAGTATCCTGGCCAAACAAACATGTGATTGAGCGTCTACAGGTTTACAGTCATCATTGTATTGCACAAGTCTGAACTATTTGACCTCCCGGGCCTGCACACAAAACTCTGCAGACACTATTCGATGCTTGAATTGTGTATCTGACATTATTCTATACTTCACTGCGCTGCTGATTTCACAGCTCTGTTGTTTTAGCCTCCAACCAGGCTCAGCCCAGCACAGGTGATCTGATGTACCTGAGCTCCAGTTGTAGCGTCCTCAGGCTTCTTGTCGTCTCTGATCCTGAGGAAGCGGGGAAACCTCAGAGAAATGCCCTTTTCTGGATCCACCTGAGGGCAGACAGAAACACAGTCAGGATACAGTTTGTAACCATCGATGCATGTGAGCAATTGTCCTCTGTTACTTGTACTGTGCTGAAAATGCTAACCTCTAGATGTGTGGGGTCATTTTTTTTGACTGTGGCTTTAAAAGCTATTAAATCCCCATTAGTTCAAGGTCTAAACATCAAAGATTAAATGATTTCTTTTTAACTGAATAATTTTAAAACCCTTTAATTTCCAGGACAAAAAGTGCACTTTCGTCCTACTTGCTTTCATCTCATTACTATTAAATATGGATGCATTGCACATTTGATGGATTTTATGTATATAGGCATTAGGTGAGAAAAAATCTACTAAAAAATGTATTTCATTAGGAGTGTGAAGACGTCAAATATGCTAGCTCACTACAGAATAAAGTACCTTTCAAATTTGAACTGATAGCCATTCTGTTAGCTGGAATTGGTAACTTTTTTTGGTACTTCATTTTCTCTGTAATGACAGAATTTATATTTTTTTTGAGCAAGCTGCAGGGGTGACATAGTAGACTGAAGTGCAATTCATCTTCTCTGCTCTTTCCTTATCACACATAGAGCTCATCTTCTGTCTCTGTCTATCTCTCTGCTTATGTGTGTGTGTGTGTGTGTTTATATGTCTGCTTGTCTAGCAGTAATACAAGGCTATTACTAAAATAATAAAGTGGCTTCGGGGCACTTCTGCCTCCTGTCTGAAGCAGAACCTGGCTGCGCCAGGGAAATCTGTCGCCGGCCTCGCAGCTCCGTGGCTCACTTCAGTGCGGTGTCTCAGCACTTCCACCTCTTGTCCAAACCCAGATTTCTCATTTAACGCGAACTGTAGTCTGAAGTGCCAACGCAATTCGGTCAGTGCCCATAAAACTACAGTGTTTGGTAGTCAATCCTACACAACCAGGGTGGAATGTAACAAAGTGCACTTGCTCAAGTGCTGTACGTCAGTACAAATTTGAGGTACTTGTACTTTACTTTACTTTTACTACACTACATTTCACAGGAAAGTTCTGTACTTTTTAAACTACATTTATCTGAAAGCTTTAGTTACTATTTACTTCACAAATTAAGATTTTTGCATAAAAATGCATAAATGTATAAAAAAATACACTGATACAATTAGTTCACTGATCAATTAGCATATTGACAGATAATCAATTGCCAACTTTTTAGTAAGCATTTAGGTCTTTTTCCATTTTATTTATTTATTTTTAATATCTTTGGTTTTTTTTTTAATTGGGCACTTTCACTTTTAATACTTTTAGTACATTTTCTTGATTATACTTGATTACTTTACTTAAATAACATTTTCAATGCAGGACTTTTACTTGTAACAGAGTATTTTCGCAGCGTGGTATTAGTATTTACACTTAAGCAAAGGAACTGCATAGTTCTCCCACCACTGCACAGAACAATAATCAAACTAATCAGTGAAATGTAGGAGCTTTCAGATGACACTGGCAGCAGCTGTGCGCTCACAATAAAGTGCATATTGGTATAATTGTGGTAAATGATGGAGATGACCGAATGTCTCACACAAGTGGTACCATTAGTGGTGAAATTTCCCATAAAACGTTTGCACTCTGAAGAAATGTCCCTTCTGGGCCATACGCTATTGTTTCCAACTAATGACGGAAAAAGATGCAGACAATATGTTAAGTGTAGATATTACTAATCCTCTTAGTAATGGTCTCATTTGTTTTCACATCCAGTTATCTCAAATTCAAGTGTGAAAAGCAATGCTGTAAGATTTAGGCTTTTTCGACCTTGCACCTTTAAACTTTGTTTTTAAACTAAATATAGTAACGACATGCAAAAAACTGTCTGTCTTGTCTTTCCTGCTATAAATGTAGATAGACTTCATCTATCTCAGTGCCATTTTACTGAAACTATAGTTAAAATGAAAGCTGAATACTGCTAATGTTATGGCAAAGACTTTATGTGCACTGAGGGACTGTGAGACCAACACGCAGCCAAACTCCGGGCAATAAACAAGTATCTGTTCCATTAAATCCAACATCTTTTACAACATTTTTAATAACTCAATTAAGACGAGCTAATTGTGACTTTTCATTGTCGCCAACAGACCATAACAGGCCGAATTTATCAGCGGAAACACATGGAAGGGAGGGGACTGACCATTCCCATAGCGGCCTTGTAGACTGGAGACAGCGACAGGTCGGCGCACTTCACCTCCCAAACCTGCACAGCGTCCAGCCACACGTCAGGCTCTGCTGACTGGTCAATGCGGTAGTAGGCACGGGGCTTGGGCAGAATGTGCTCCTAGAGAGAAGAGAGTAGATAATGACCCTTTTAATTACAAATTAAATGTTTATTGTGCCAAAAAAGCCTATCACGAGTTCCCAAAGCCTAAAGTGATGTCACAAAACTCAAAAGTTAATAATGTTCACATTTTGGAACATAAACACATACTGCAAGTATGTACAGACTTCGACAATGTGAAAAAAATACAGCAGTGCCTTCACAGAGAACCTGATAAAGAGACAGTGACAGAGTGGCTTTGGTTGCCCTGCTGAATCCTGCTGCTGCCTCACAATCACTTCCCAAGAGAGAGCAGAGAGTCTGAACACTCTCATATTCAAATGATACCTGCTTGCCTGAGGGGCAACATGAGAGGGTGATTTCCAAACCATATTATCATACACCTACATGAAAGATTTCATTCAGAGACACCTTGATGGGCACGCTTTTTTGTTACCTGATATTCACCTCTTAGGATTTAAAAAAGAAAAAAAAAAACCCATAAATAACCTTGCAGCTGAGCTCAGGCCTCCACTTCCATCAAACTGTTCCTGCTCTGTGAGCAAAGCGAGAAAATCTGTCAACTTCTACAATATTTAATAGTGCTTTTTTAACTTTGACACAAGCAATCATTCTGTTGGCGTAGGTGTCACATTTTTACAAAATGATACCAATCTTGTTTTGGCATAAAACAACCGTTTCAGCGGATGTGACTCTGGGAACAGTGTGATGTTAACTAGACTGCTGCAGTGGCCACAGAACTGGGTCATAGCTAAGTAATGCTGGGAAAAAGGAAGGCTCCAGCAGTAGCGGTGCTGGTTTCCCCTCACACATTATTTATACTGTAGGCATTCAAGTGACACTCTTATACAGAGTGAATTACAATGAGAGAGCTGGTAGGCGTGTAGAGTCTTATAAAACACTGCTGCTGATAGACCCGAGTTAGCGATACACCTATAT